>NW_018479594.1:0-13054 GCF_002113885.1 Mizuhopecten yessoensis | reverse complement strand
AATTGGAAAGATATTCGAGTCTTTCCGACTGATTAAATTCAATCGACAAACCACTCGACGTTTTCCGGCAAAAAAAATAAACTCCTCTGGAAAGGTTCGAATGATCTTCCTACTGACTTATATACAATTGGAAAATCAAAAAGTCCACTCTTGCCTTTTGGAATACAGATTTTTCTTAGCACTTCCTTCTTCTTGCATTGAAAGGTCCGAGTTCAATTTTGATTTAAGACATTTTTTTATCAGACCAACTAGCCGTTTTTGTACTGCCTTTCTTGATAAAACACTTATATTTTTGACGTAAATGTGTCATTTTCAATGTGCAATAGGTGGCAGCACCAGCACCTCAGTCGGGGGAAAGAAGCAGAGTGCATCCAAGGCCCATAACAAGAGAGACTGGATACGTAGAAATCTCCTGTGCTGCTTCGTCAGACAGACTGCCACAGTCGAGCCTCTATTTGAAGAAATACAGCCAGAGAAACAAGTCATAAACATAAATAAGAATAAAGTCTGTTTTGAACACTGTGCCGCAAAATCGGAACACGATGTGATTTGATTTATAATTATAGAAACAATAAGAAAAATAATAGTGAACGATATTGACATCTGCGACGTGACCTTTACCTCAGCTAGAAAGGTCAAGGTTGGGTCAACCACAGCATTTGGCTCAATGTTAAAAATAGCTTTCCTATTTTTGATGATGTCTTGTTTTCACTTTTTCATATTATTTTCTTCTTCAAAACGTGTTGATTTTATGAAACGAGAACAACACAGAGTCACTAAGGAGATAACAACTATTTTATATCATTTGTTGGGATGTAAAAATAAATGTTATTCAATCCGTCCATCTGTTTATCTTTTCATTGCCATCAACACCATTGACAGCAAAAACAACAGCACTGGTTTACCAGACCGATGCAGACATCACTGGTTTACCAGACCGAGGCAGACATCACTGGTTAACCAGACCAAGGCAGACATCACTGGTTTACCAGACCGAGGCAGACATCACTCATTTCCGAACATAATGATGATCTGACTTTAATTCATTAAGACTCACCTTACTGAGAACCATTCTAGAGTCGTCATCATCAATGATTGATATTTTGCAGACATATCCCGGCTGTGACCATTTCCCCAAATCAAAGAAAAAAATAAAAAATAAATAAAAAAAACCCCAAAAAAACCCACCATATAAATAAATAATAATAAAAAAAAAACATTTCATGAAAAACACAGCTAAAATGATTTTTTATAATCATCAATGTAGATTGCGATTGGTACAATTCATCTCAATGACTCTAAATAATATGTTTAAAAAAAAATAAAAAATGGCATTAGATGATTTGTGATTTCCCGACTGTAACATACATAGACCTATTCATATGACTGATTACGTTATGTCATTGGTTCAAACTGTGATGGTGTCATTGGTTCTCATCCCCAATACTGCAGGGAACACGCCTACCTACGTTCTCTACACCGCCTGGAATCTGGTATAGCAAAATTGAAGGCACGAAGCTAGTTATTAGATTGGTTACGAGTGAAAAACTGACCAATCGCCAGGCTGATTACTTTCCTTTGAAGGTTTCAGAAAAGCTACATCCGACTTAAAAGCCTGATAACGTTATCGCTACGCTGGCGCGCGATTCTTTCGATCTACAACTAGTATATCGTCCGCAAGGTGGCGCATATATAGCCTCCGATTTTGTCATGTTATATTCAAGGGGTGCAGAGAACGTAAGTTAGCGCAACCAATGAAATTTCGAAGATGTGTTCCAAGAATATCGATTTTAAACCAACAAGTTATTGTCAATGGACCACAGTCCATCTGACTGTGTTACATATCCTATCTTCTTTTCACGGGGCACATTTTTGTAATTGTACTCTGAACTCATATATTTTCGTGGGGCCCAAATGTCGTGGTTTCCCAAAATATCACAATTTGGTTGGTCACGAGTACCCTATCATTGGGAGAATAGTGTCAGGATGTATGTCTTATTTGTAATTACTTCGTGAACCTATGAATTTATAGATGAAGAGTACCCACGAAATCAACGAAATTTAAAAAAAAACGGAAATTAATGATTCTCCAGAATATATATATAAATATATATCCAAACTCTAATTGAATTTGTTTTGGACGTTTGTCTGTTATACAGTATACTTTTATAAACACGTGATGTTGGAAATATAAAAAGTTAAATGTATTATCGAATATCAAGTAAAAATGTCGAAGATATCGATGGGACTGCACTAGAAGAGGTAAATATGCTGACAGGTTACCGTACCGAAACACCCTTATGACTACGTAAATGGTTTCACACAATTTATTATTATAACGCGTGGTACTTAAATTCACTGTTTTTTAAACTCTTTACGTTTATAATTTATGAACTGATATACTCACACATTCCAACACGCTATACGTTTATCGATCTGTGACAATATCATCTGTCGGGGCACTTTCGTCATTGACGTTATAGTTTCTGAGTCCATCTCTAGGTGTTAATCACAGCGCTGTGTGCAATGTCGACAACAGTGAATTTGCTTATCACAGGGATTGTGTACTTTCTTTCTGGTAAGTCATTCTTTTTCTTTCAAATGAAATGCATGTACATTGATGCAAATGTTTTGTAAATTGTTTGCCCCACTTCTGTTATAGAAGAAACGTGTAGGGGAGACAGGGGTAAGTCCGGACATCCCTGATATTTTGGGTCTTAAACAAATATTAACAACTCAATTTCATTATCTTATTATTATTAGTTGACTTGACTTGACCGGACATTTTAACATAAAAATTGAAAACTCAGTTATTAAATTACTAAAAGGGAGTAAGATACTTTTGGGAGAGTAGAAAGAAAATCAAGATCTCACTTCTTTCTAGTTTTTTCGGCTCAGGCAACACATGAAGGGTCATGCCATTTGCGACCGGAAAATCATTACATGTTCAAATTTGGGCCGAACTTGACTGCCTGTCCGATCTTGCCCCAAGAGGCGTATTCGGCCATCCAAGATCCCGGGATTTCTCCAAATGGTATATATATATAGGATCTTACACTCGTCACGACTGTTTTCATTTTAGCTCGCCAGAGGCTCGCTAAATTGAAAAATTCTTATGACTCGTTTCAAAGGTACATAGATAAATAGATTAATTCTGACAAGATTAGGATTTTACAATCCTTTGACAGTCAGCTCTGAAATAAAAAAACAATTAAATAAAAACACATTTCAAAAGTTGCGACGTTAAGATTTCGATTTTTTCTTTAAAACTGTACTTCTGCGTTTGGTTCGTTTAATCAACAGTTCTCTGTTTCATAAATCTTATACATTTGTATACATAAATTTCATCAAATGCATTGCTGATATTAAAAATAGGCCGAACGTGCCCCTGTCTCCATGTCATCTAGGAATCAAACTAATCAATAGGTTAATGCCACATTAAGATTAACATTGAATCCCTTATATCTCTATAACATTTAACCAGTTTTGTGACAGTGAGGCGATTTTGAGCCAAGAATACATCTTTATTATGTGGCATACAAGGATTTTTGGAACCGATGCAAGATGGCCCCCATTAACTGCCTTACACAAGACCTAGAACAATATGCCGTGGCCTGTTGAAAACGAAAAATTAACGATTATGTACTGAAATTCGAAATTTTCAGCCTCGGGTATCGTTTATGCCTTTTTTTGCATGTGGTTAACTTAGAAGATGCCCAGCTGTGGTATAGGTGTGAAAAAGCGGCATAAGACCTATAACAATATGCCGTGGCCTGTTGAAAACGAAAAATTAACGATTATGTACTGAAATTCGAAATTTTCAGCCTCGGGTATCGTTGATGCCTTTTTTTGCATGTGGTTAACTTAGAAGATGCCCAGTTGTGGTATAGGTGTGAAAAAGCGGCATAATACCTATAACAATATGCCGTGGCCTGTTGAAAACGAAAAATTAACGATTATGTACTTAAATTCGAAATGATGCCGAGTGGGCATCTTGAGCCTTGGGTATCGTTGATGCCGTTTTGCATGTGGATACCTTAGAAGATGCCCAGTTGTGGTATAAGTGTAAAAAAGCGGCATAAGAACTATTATGTTAGCTACATTTGAATATTAAACTAGCCCAATATTGCGCCAGCCAAACATTGGTCCAGTTCAATATTGTGCTAGCCCAATATTGAATAAGTAACCAACTTCACGCTGGTAACTCATACATCGCCAAATACAAGAGATTTACTGTAATTTATAAACTGATATATTAGAATTGCATTTTGCTATCATGGATGTTAAATGTTTATTATAATTAATGCTCTCTTTGTATTATGTTGGTGTGGTGACAGAAGTTCTACGTCACCGATGTTAGTTTCTATCGGTCTATCCGAGGGAGCAGTTCACTTCACTGTGAGCTATGTCGACTAAAACAGATATGCTTGTTTACGGAATTTTATATGTTCTTTTAGGTAAGTCATATTTAAAAAAAAAGTTTTGTTTGTTATACAGAAATATTGTAAACGATCAAATATTTTGTTCTGTGGTAATTATATTTTAGTACTTTATGCGTTTGAAATAGTTCACTTTATTATTAATGAGCTTACGCATGTTTCTGTATTAGGTTGTG
Organism: Mizuhopecten yessoensis; assembly: GCF_002113885.1. NCBI lineage: Eukaryota > Metazoa > Mollusca > Bivalvia > Pectinida > Pectinidae > Mizuhopecten > Mizuhopecten yessoensis. The sequence goes on along the minus strand of NW_018479594.1, from coordinate 8,439 downwards.
TTATGCATATTTTGATGTGGCGTCATTCTTTGATTGGCCCTTCTTTTAAAATTCAATAACTCGCTTAAATTTATATGAGACAGAATAAGTTTATGTACGATATTTAGTGTCATTGTCAAAAATCAAATCCTTAATTAATAAATAAGATATATGAATAACGCTGTTCTCTAACTTGGTTTAAACTTTGTTTTATTCAAATTTTGTTTGACAATACATCGAAATACATGTTTTATAAAACAGAAAAGGAAACAAAAAAAAGTGTCGTGACACTTATGTAAATTTGTTACCTGCTTAGTAATCAGCTTTTCAACACTAGCTACAAGAATGAAGTAATATGTACAATAGAATAATTACGGGAATAGGGGAGGGGGTAATGGATTGGTATGCAGTGGAAACCAGTTATGAATAACAAATCAATATACATATGATCATCAGATGGTAATATCATATTGCTCTATTGCAATGAGTATGTGGAACACAATTCTGTAAAATATAACTATGGAATAGTAGATGAAAATGTCAGCAGTCCTGTAAATGGACACTCGAAAAAGGTTAAAATGTATATACAAGTTACATAGAATAAATCACCACTAAATCAACTACTGACAAAATTAGTATGTGACAAAGCATCGCCATGATTATCAAAAACGTTGCAGTTCACATACTAGCCATCACATTTATCAAATATAAGTTCATAAAACACTTTCCCGCCTCGTCCCTGGTACGTCCTGCTCTTTCAAGGTAACACATCACTTTATCAAACAATCATAATCATGGCGAGTTAGTAACATAATATGGTATAAAGAACCAAATATTAAAAGATTAGTTGATAGTTGATACGGCAAACTCAGAATATGAAGCTGTCTAAGTGCTGTATATTTATTGCGTTTTAGCAAATAATGTGTTGAGTTCTCAATGGCACCGCAGTAACAATTCGGGGATGGTATGATGATTTTCGTAAACAAGTGTTCTTTGATGGAGCTACATGACATACGCAGTCTTGCGTGGTAGATTTGACCCAGACGTGAACCCTGAAAGTAGTATGAAGGTGGACATGATTTACTGTTAGATTTCAGAAAGGCTTTTAAATGGGAAATGGAAGAGTTATTTCTAATATGTAATGGAAGATAATTCCAATTGTGTACAGCAGAAGGAAGAAATGCATTTAAATAAATATTTGTTTTACAAAGAATAGGTGACAGACATGATGGGTCAGACAGTCTGGTATTATAACTATGAACATCACTAACTGAATTAGGTAAGAGATTATACAGATACTCTGGAATTGTAATAATTTATGATTAAGTCTCCGGTCTATTAATTTATTCCATCCGACTTCTGTATATAGTTTGTCTAAGCTTACAAGTTTAGTACAACCTGAAACAATCCTAGCAGCTTCCAAATTAACATTCTCTAGTTAAAAAATATATTCTTTGTGAATGCTATCCCAGACAGTATCAGCATATTCTACAATTGGTCTAATAAACGAAAAATATGTATTTTGTATTTTTTTNAGGGTCATGCTTTCCGTTTTTTTAGGATTGAAATCAACTAACCAAGATTTGGACCATTCAGTAATTTTTTGTAGATCTGACTCCATAATGTTGTTTGTTTCTAAGGGGTTTTCAACTATCATGTACAGAGTAGTATCATCAGCAAATAATTTGATAGAAGATTTGATATCGTTGACTATGTCATTAATATAGATTAAAAACAACAAAGGTCCAAGTATTGAACCCTGTGGAACTCCAGCCTTAACTCCTGCCCAATCAGAGTGAATATTATTGATCTTTGTTTTCTATTCGTTAAGTAGCTTTCGAACCATTTTAACAGCGATCCAGTTAGTCCAATTTTTGATAATTTATACAACAGCCCTTTGTGCCAAACCCTATCAAATGCTTTGCTGATGTCACAAAATACTTCTCTCATTTCTTTACCTGAATCTAATGCCTTAAAAAAACCGTTAGAAATACTTAATCATTGGTTAATTGAGGAATCGCCGGGTGTAAAACCTGATTGATATTTTGTTATTACTTTCAAATCAAATGTTTATAAACGCACCTCTCGAACACTTTACCAATTATACTTAAAAGTGAAATTGGTCGATAGTTTTAAACATCATTACGGCGTTCTTTTTATATATATAGGTAAAACATTTGCTTCTTTCCACGATGATGGAAATATTCCTTGTGATAAGGATTTATTAAAAAATATAGATAGTGGCTCAGCAAGTGATGTTGCAACTTCCTTGAGCACTTTGGGACTAATAAGATCTGGTCCTACAGCTTCACCAGTTTTCAAATTGAGTAAGGCATCCTTAACATCAGTACATGATATATTTATATTACTCAGACAAATACGATTAGGGAATTCTATTAGTGGGGGAAGCATAACCATTGAATCAACCACAACGGATTGACTTGAAAAATATAAATTGAAAACATTAGCTTTATCAACATCAGTTTCGTAAAAGACATTATCATGAAAAATCGTTGGTATTTCTCCACAGTTACCACTATTGTTCATGAAGAGTTTTACAGTTAACCACCATGACTTGTTGCATTGTCTTAAATGAGATAATTTTGATGACAAACCGTTAAAATAAGATTCTTTAGATTGTCTAATGGCATTTACACACTTGTTATGGGTTTGTCTGAAAATAGACCAGTCAGATTGGCTATCAGTAAGTTTAGCCTTATTGTGATTTTTTTTACGTTTTGATATTAATTTTCTGATTTTTTTGTTCACCATGGATGATCACGTTTTCTCATAATGACCGTTTTGTTAGGGATAGCCGAAGAAGAAGCGGAATCGATGAAGTCTGTTAGACGCTTGCATGCTAGATCGATATTAGCATCATATACTTGAGGCCAATCCGATATTTCTAATATTTCTCTTAGTTTGTCAAAATTTCCATGCTTATAAAGCCAAGTTTTCCTTCGGTACGAGTCGGTTGAATGTTGAGCAATATTAAGAGTTGCATAGATGGGACAATGGTATCGTACTGGTTGGTCAAGGAACGATTCCTCTACATAAGACCGATCTATTATAAAATCGTTATTTACCAATATAACGTCTATTAAGGATGTCGAATGTTCAGTATAATGCGTACATTCAGTAATTAACTGCGTAAGCCCGTAAGTATACATTATGTTATCAAAATAGTTAAAATTATGACTGCGTTGCAATAAATTTACGTTGGATTCCTCAAATTTGGTCCATACAGTTATGTTAGAATTTGGGGGTCTATAGAAAGTACCAAATAGAAATGTTTGACCTTTGGATGCTATTTGAACCCAAACACATTCGACATCGTCAACTTCAATATCGGACCTTTTTTTGACAAAAAGATTGGCTGCTACATAAACAGCAACACCCCCTTCAACGGCGTCATTACGCCAGTAAAAAAAAAGGACTGTGAACACCAGAAATATCCCAGGACGAATCAATATCAGAGTCAGAAAGCCAAGTTTCGGTAAATGCTAAAATACTATGCTCATAAAGTTCGGTGTACAGAACATCTAGTTTTGGACGCAAGCTTTGTACGTTCAGGTGGACGAATGATAAGCAATTATTATTATGTGTAAAAGATACAGGTTCGTCAGAGGAGATTGACGAGGAGTTAGCAGAAGGATGAAAGGGGCCGGGGTTAGTTTCTATATCGCCACAGCATAACAGTGACAAGACGATGAGTATGGAAATGTACAGTATAAATTGAGCGATGATTGCCGTGAAATACGCTTTAAGTAATAACGTTTGATTTCGACATGAAGTTATGTTTTCTTTGCAAGTTTTACATACGCCTAACTGTCGAGCAAGGAAACAAAATATGACAATGGGCAAAAATGGATGATGGTTCCAAAAAAACATAATTCATTATACTTACAGATCGAGTTTGAACAGAGCGTACAATGTCATAAAACAGTCCTATTTTTACAGATTTTTTTTTATGACTTATTGGCATTTATATATATTTAGGTGATATCAAATGGGAACATCATCATCACATGAGTAGGACCAATGTAAGCCCAGCCAATACAATACTCAGTTTGAGCAATAAAAAATACAAAGTTATTATTACATTCAGGGTTTCCACTGCAGATAATAAGTATTACAGTATTGGGAAGGAAGATATAGGGAAAAAACATTATAGAACACAATTGATTGAAGTTGAGGTAATAGGGAGAGAAAATTGGAACGGCTCTGCGCCTCTAAAAAAAAAATCAAAAACAAAAACGCACACACACACACACACACACACGCACACACATACACACACATATATATCCATTTATGAATACAAACACATACATCCTCATAGCAGACATGCATACACATACACACACACGCATGCACATGTACACATACATACACAATACGTATGCGTACGCGTAGATATATCAATCATACATTAACAACATATAGAAATCCTACGCACATACCTGCAAGATCTCTAGACATAACCTGGTTTAAATTGTTGAAATGATATGTAATGAATATACCTTTGAATATAATCAAAATCAAGTCAGAAAGTAAGCAAGCACGGGGTATGAAAGTGAAAATCACTGTAAATCGGGAGATGGTAATTATCATAGTTTAACCCAGAGGGAAATAAATGACTTCACAAAAAACAAAAATTGTATCGTATTTTAATTGTATGTCACACACACGCACGCATACATACATACATAAATACACATGCATTGTCACACTCAGTATGGAATGATTTCACATGCGCATGCATGATTAAAACTAGCAAGAATATTCTCTAACTTGACATATTCGTATTCGATTTTATCATTTTAACCTGTTAAATTCCACAAAAGGTATGGATTTATGTATAGCAACTGATCCGCCTTTACTTGGAATATTTTGGACGTGGTAAACTTTGGTGGTTTTAGCAATTGGATTTACAAACCAAATCACTGTTCATTTGTACATACGCTTACAGCGTAACCGAATCGACATTGATTTGTGGACAACTCGTGCGCATTTTACATCTTTATGTCCATACGCTTCACTAGTCGTTTGTCAGATGAAGGTACCAAAGTACATACAGTACTAGTGATCGAAACGTCACATATAAACACTTATTGGTTGTGTAAAAAGAAACTTTTCATAATCCATACTTACCTACCCGAAGAAAATGTTTAGAAATATTGTTCCCTTTTAGCTAGGTATATGTCCTTTTTCACTTGTGCTTCAGACCGTCTACATGATTTCACGTTGTTTTATGAAGAAACGCCAAAGTATAGCAACACCAAAAAATACCTCGATAAACGGTTTTGTCCCTAGTCACGTTAATGTCGTTTGTGTGTTAGAAAGGAAACTTACTTATATATATAGCATAAACATTAAAACGGGCGGGCGTCAGCCACTCGTTTGTTCTGCAGCATTCATTTCAGGTATTTGGTATTATTTTCTTTATGTTTTCTTGTAACTGATGATATATGAATTTCAATTGTTTCAGAAAATATATATTATCATTTTTCTGAGTAGTTATTTTGAAATGACTACTGGTGCCCCGAGGTTTCGATAATTAGCCTTTTGATGTTTCAATATTTCAGTAATTTTTCTCTCTTCTCGAAATACACTTATGCAGATCATAAGTCACATGCAAAATACGAGCAAAAACATAAATGTCCTTGAATCGTGCTAAAAGATTGATGATAGAAATAGGAAACAAAATATTAAGAATTCGAAATCTGCTAGAACCTTGTATTGATGGCACCTTAACACGTAATAAGGACATGGTTATACAATTTATTAAAAAAACTGCAGAGTAAAAAAAATCAAGAATCACTTTATTTTACCTTACAATGCCCTTTACTGAAACATTTGCAAGTTATGTACAGAAGACATAATCCAAAGTGAGAAAAAAATATGATGCACTTAAACCTGTGCTCAGTTTAATTGAAATACTGCATCATTCATACATAGAGGAGTGAAACATTCAAACGTGTTTTCAACCTTATTCACAAATCATCGCAAGGACTACCTACATTTGTAATATAATATAAATTACTCTATGTTTGTATATGTAAATTTATGTATATTAACCCATATGTAAGGCGGATTGGTCGAGTGGTTAACACTCCGGCCTTCCAAGCAGGCGGCCGGGGTTCGAACCCCGAAGTCGCCGTACGCATTGAATATTAGAAAAAGTGTGTTTCTCCTGCCCACACAACTCCAACAACCTAGGTGGAGTATAAAATGGTCTGGGGTGGGTGTTGCGGTATCTGTGCTGTAACATTCAAGTGAGGTGGCACTATAAATGATACCATTGGAAGCACGGTCCCACTACAAACAGAACACAATACATCTCCAGCACACACACAGGCATACACACATAGGGAGATAGTAGCCAGATGGCATAGGACTAGTAGTTAGCGCCTGATAAGGCAGCTCCTGCGAATTCCTCAATATTGTATTGATTAATATGTATATGCTAATTGTATTGACTGTATAAAATTGTATATCTATGTACAGAGTGGCTTATGTTAGCTAGATAGGGCGCTATATCAAATGTTGTATATTTATTTATTTTATTTATTTAAGGTCGCACTATTGTAATAATTATTGTAATTAATACATGCTCTTTATATAACAGGATATAGTGAAAAAGGAATTCTTCATACGATTCAATTACACTTTGTTTTAAATACTTAATATGCATACTCCCGTCCAACAGGAAGGTGGACATATACACATGGTTCAACTCTCGTGTTTAGAGCTGTAGCCGGAAGTACGTCACAGGCGTATACTATATTCACCGGTAAAGGTCGTTTCGGGGATCCATGTAACATCACCGACCATTTCAAATCCGAATTGATTGACCAATGGGAACAGCTTAGTATCACTGAGGTTTGGACTTTGGTTATCGTTTTTGGTGATTATATCAAAAGAATAAGTTAAATCAAAAGAATAAGTTAAACAACATTTGAAAAGGAAAATTATTGATAGACATCTTTCACATTCTTAGTTAAATTATCATTATAATTTCAATATTTCTGCATATGATAAAATCAAAATAGTTCCTTATACTTTCCTGAAGTGCTTATTTAAATATGGAAACCTTGAAGGAATATTTATGTTTGATTGTTGTTCCCATATAATGTTCATTTTCTCGAATTGTGTATAAATTTGAAATACAAATGATTTATGAATATTTCAAATCTCACTTATTTTTAATTCATTTTTTTTCTAAATGTTTTATATGAAAATATTGAAAGGAAGTTAGCTCCAAGTTGAACATTTCAACAAAAACAATAGATGAAAACAATCGCTGTCCTAGCAGTGAGCCGAACGTTATATCATCTCTACTAAAATGTCATTGTTAACCCCAACTAGTTCAGATAATACAAATATGAGATAAAATGGTTCAAAATATTTTCGTGCATTCTATGTATGTTTCACAGGCTTTATTGGATAGATGTTCGGGGTCATATTTAAAGCTAGGTTTGTCTGACATTTCAGTACTAAGTGTGTATCTAAGAACTAGAAATCACATGCGAAATACTAAAACAACAATGTAAACTTTACTTGATAGCGCAATTTATATATCGTAATCTTTGCATCTTATCCTTCATATTTTATTGAACCTAGGTCAACGTGTCCATCAAGGTCAATAATACAGAAGTGAGTTATTTCCACTTTAATGGAACAGAAACAAACAGGACATCTTGGTTCTCCTTTTCTCACCTTCTCCGGAGCTATCCAGACGGCGAGGTGAAGAATTACTTCGATAATCATCCAAATCCAGAGTGGGGAAAAATATTCAGTTTGAGAGGGTAACTATTATCTTTCATATTATTAGCAAAATAAACGAATTATATACGAAATTGGAGATAGTATTTAGCCCCTGTCTTCAGCGATGAGCCCTAGAAACAGCTTTAAGATGAAGCGTATACTTTATCAATAAGACTAGTTTTCTGTTTAGTATATTGTGATGTAGAAATGACTGTTTAGCACTGTTTTTTTTTGTGATGTGTAATAGTTGATGTCTGCATCTTGATAAATAGTTCATGTTGCATCTCGATAAATAGTTCATGTTTGTATCTTGATAAATTGTTCATGTTTACATCTTGATGAATAGTTCATGTTCGCATCCTGATAAATAGTTGATGTTTGCATCTTGATAAATAGTTCATGTTTGAATCTTGATAAATAGTTCATGTTCGCATCCTGATAAATAGTTGATGTTTGCATCTTGATAAATAGTTCGTTTGGATCTTGATAAATAGTTCATGTTTGCATCCTGATAAATAGTTCATGTTTACATCTTGATAAAAAGTTCATGCTCGCATCCTGATAAAAAGTTGATGTTTGCATCATGTTAAATAAATCATGTTCGCATCTTGATTAATAGTTCATGTGCATCCTGATAAAAAATTCGTTTGTATCTTGATAAATAGTTCATGTTTGCATCTTGATAAATAG
>NW_018479593.1:4528-13016 GCF_002113885.1 Mizuhopecten yessoensis | reverse complement strand
AGTCTTACCTCATTGTCCAGCATATAGCGACACGTGGAATAGTTTGTCTCTTTTCCACCATATACAGTTGTCATTATAACATGACTAGGTGGTTGCTGTGTGTCTGTATCCGAGATATGGCAGTTATTGTGTTATTGTCATTTTGGAGCCTCATTATCGGTGGATACGTTCATCGTGTCATTCTAGTGGTTGCGAAGTCCTAGTACATCTTATATATACACTCATGATTGATTTAGCCCCTACGAACCATACCAGAATTCCATGCCGTTAGGCTGTAGCAAACAAATTACCCGTGTCATTATTGCCTGTCAAATATAGCATAGCATCTAATATTTATACCTAGCTGCCTCAGAAAAGGCAACAAATAATTGACATTGAGAGATACTGTTGACCTCAGTAGTTGCTTCGATGATGACAATGCGCTAGATGATATTTGTCATTACGAATGAACAATTGACCTTTCCCTCCTTTCATTTATTAGCTAACAGATCAGTTTTAAGCGTTGTCCATTTTAAAAATATATGCATAATAAAAAAATATCAAATATGTATGTTCGATACATTAGATAAAAATAGCACGAAAGGACAATATATCCCGATACTATAGTGTCAGCACACAACGACAAATACACCAAAGTGTCAGCACACAACGATAAATACACCACAGTGTCATCCCACAACGACAAATACACCACAGTGTCACCACACAACGACAAATACATAATAGTGTCACAAATACACCACAGTGGCAGAACACAACGACAAATAGACCATAGTGTCAGCAAACAACGACAAATACATAATAGTGTCATCACACAATGACAAATACACTACAGTGTCAGCACACACCGATAAATACACCACAGTGGCAGAACACAACGACAAATAAATCACAGTGTACAACGACAAATACACTATAGTGTCAGCACACAACAACAAATACACCAAAGAGTCAGCACACAACGACAGTGTCAGAACACAACGACAAATACACCACAGTGTCAGCACACATCGACAAATAAACCACAGTGTCATCACACAACGACAAATACACCACAGTGTCAGTACTCAACGACAAATAAACTATAGTGTCAGCACACAACGACAAATACACCATAGTGTCAGCACACAACGAAAAATACACCAAAGTGTCAGCACACAACAACAAATACACCACAGTGTCAGCACACAACGACAAATACACCACAGTGTCACCACACAACGAGATATACATAATAGTGTCAGCTAATGTCAGACCACAACGACAAATACACCACAGTGTCAGCACAAAACGGCAAATACACCATTGTGTCAACATACAACGACAAATACATAATAATGTCAGCACACAACGACAAATACATCACAGTATCAGCACACAACGCCAAATACATAATAGTGTCACCACACAACGACAAATGCATAATACATCGCAGTATCAGCACACAACGACAAATACATAATAGTGTTAGCACACATCGACAAATACACCACAGTGTCAGCACAAAACGGCAAATACACCATTGTGTCAACATACAACGACAAATACATAATAATGTCAGCACACAACGACAAATACATCACAGTATCAGCACACAACGCCAAATACATAATAGTGTCACCACACAACGACAAATGCATAATACATCGCAGTATCAGCACACAACGACAAATACATAATAGTGTCAGCACACAACGACAATTACATGATAGTGTCAGCACACAACGACAATTACATAATAGTGTCACCACACAACGCCAAATACATAATAGTGTCAGCACACAACGACAAATACACTATAGTGTCAGCACACAACGACAAATACACAATAGTGTCAGCACACAACGAAAAATACACCAAAGTGTCAGCACACAACAACAAACACACCACAGTGTCAGCACACAACGACAAATATACCATAGTGTCAGCACACAACGAGATATACATAATAGTGTCACCATACAACGAAGTGTCAGCACACAACGACAAATACACCATAATGTCAGACCACAACGACAAATACACCACAGTGTCATCACACAACGACAAATACACCACAGTGTCAGTACTCAACGACAAATAAACTATAGTGTTAGCACACAACGACAAATACACCAAAGTGTCAGCACACAACAACAAACACACCACAGTGTCAGCACACAACGACAAATACATACTAGTCCCACCACACAACGACAAATACACCACAGTGTCAGTACTCGACGACAAATAAACTATAGTGTCAGCACACAACGACAAATACACCATAATGTCAGACCACAACGACAAATACACCACAGTGTCATCACACAGTCAGCACACAACGACAAATACACCACAGTGTCATCACACAACGACAAATACACCACAGTGTCAGTACTCAAAGACAAATAAACTATAGTGTCAGCACACAACGTCAAATACACCATAGTGTCAGCACACAACGAGATATACATAATAGTGTCACCATACAACGAAAAATACACCATAGTGTCACCACACAACGACAAATAAATCACAGTGTAAGTACACAACGACAAATACACCACAGTGTCACAACACAACGAGATATACATAATAGTGTCAGCACACAACGACAAATACGCCACAGTGTCAGCACACAACGACAAATACACAATAGTGTCAGCACACAACGACAAATACACCATGGTGTCAGCACACAACGACAAATACACCACAGTGTAAGCACACAACGACAAATACACCACAGTGTCAGTACTCAACGACAAATAAACTATAGTGTCAGCACACAACGTCAAATACACCATAGTGTCAGCACACAACGAGATATACATAATAGTGTCACCATACAACGAAAAATACACCATAGTGTCACCACACAACGACAAATAAATCACAGTGTAAGTACACAACGACAAATACACCACAGTGTCAGCACACAACGACAAATACATACTAGTTCCACCACACAACGACAAATACACCACAGTGTCAGCACAAAACGACAAATACACCATTGTGTCAACATACAACGACAAATACATAATAATGTCAGCACACAACGACAAATACATCATAGTGTCAGCACACAACGACAAATTCACCACAGTGTCAACACACAACGACAGATACACCACAGTGTCAGCACACACCGACAAATACATAATAGTGTCACCATACAACGAAAAATACACCATAGTGTCACCACACAACGAGATATACATAATAGTGTCAGCACACAACGAAAAATATACCATAGCGTCACCACACAACGACAAATTAATCACAGTGTAAGCACACAACGACAAATTAATCACAGTGTAAGCACACAACGACAAATACACCACAGTGTCACTACACAACGAGATATACATAATAGTGTCAGCACACAACGACAAATATACCATAGTGTCAGCACACAACGAGATATACATAATAGTGTCACCATACAACGAAAAATACACCATAGTGTCACGACAAATACATAATAGTGTCAGCACACAACGACAAATATACCATAGTGTAAGCACACAACGAGATATACATAATAGTGTCAGCACACGACGACAAATATACCATAGTGTCAGCACACAACGACAAATACACCACAGTGTCAGCACACAACGACGAATACACCACAGTGACAGCACACAACGACAAATACGCCACAGTGTCAGCACACAACGACAAATACACCACAGTGTCAGCACACAACGACAAATACACCACAGTGTCAGCACACAACGACGAATACACCACAGTGACAGCACACAACGACAAATACGCCACAGTGTCAGCACACAACGACAAATACATCATAGTGTCACCACACAACGACAAATACATAATATTGTAACCATACAACAAAAAATACACCACAGTGTCCTCACACACCGACAAATACATAATAGTGTCAGCACACAACGACAAATACATAATAGTGGCACCATACAACGAAAAATAGACCATAGTGTCACCACACAACGGAAAAAAAACTCACAGTGTAAGCACACAACGACAGATACACCACAGTGTCAGCACACAACGAGATATACATAATAGTGTCAGCACACAACGACAAATACATAATAGTGTCACCACACAACGACAAATACATAATATTGTCACCATACAACAAAAAATACACCACAGTGTCATCACACACCGACAAATACATAATAGTGTCAGCACACAACGACAAATATTCCATAGTGTCAGCACACAACGACAAATACACCATAGTGTCAGTAAAAAACGTCAATTAAACCACAGTGTCAGCACACACAACAAATACACCACATTGTCACCACACAACGACAATTACACTACAGTGTCAGTACAAAACGACAAATACATCATAGTGTACCCACACAGCGACAAATACATAATAGTGTCATCACACAACGACATAAACATAATAGTGTCAGCACACAACGACAAATACACTATATTGTCAGTACACCACGACAAAAACAAAACATTGTCAGCTCACACCGACAAATACATAATAGTGTCACCACACAACGACAAATGCATAATAGTGTCACCATACAACAAAAATTACATCACAGTGTCATCACACACCGACAAATACATAATAGTGTCAGTACACAACGACAAATATACCATAGTGTCAGCACACAACGCCAAATACAAATGTCAGCACACAACGACAAATATACCATAGTGCCAGCACACAACGCCAAATACACGCCAGGGTCAGCACACAACGACGAATACACCACAGAGACAGCACACAACGCCAAATACACGCCAGGGTCAGCACACAACGACGAATACACCACAGTGACAGCACACAACGCAAAATACACGCCAGTGTCAGCACACAACGACAAATATACCATAGTGTCAGCACACAACACCAAATACATCACAGTGTCAGCACACAACGCCAAATACAAATGTCAGCACACAACGACAAATAAATGAACACCGACAAATACATAATAGTGTCCCCATACAACGAAAAATAGACCATAGTGTCACCACACAACGGAAAAAAAATCAGTGTAAGCACACAACGACAAATACACCACAGTGTCAGCACACAACGAGATATACATAATAGTGTCAGCACACAACGACAAATATACCATAGTGTCAGCACACAACGCCAAATACACCACAGTGTCACCACACAACGAGATATACATAATAGTGTCAGCACACAACGACAAATATACCATAGTGTCACCACACAACGACAAATACACCATAGTGTCAGTAAAAAACGTCAATTGAACCACAGTGTCAGCACACACAACAAATACACCACATTGTCACCACACAACGACAATTACACTACAGTGTCAGTACAAAACGACAAATACATCATAGTGTACCCACACAGCGACAAATACATAATAGTGTAAGCACACAACGACAAATACATAATCTTGTCATTACACATCGACTTATACACCACAGTGTCAGCACACAACGCCAAATACATAATACTTCCACCACACAACGACAAATAAACCATAGTGTCAGCACACAACACCAAATACATCACAGTGTCAGCACACAACGCCAAATACATAATAGTGTCACCACACAACGACAAATACATCATAGTGTCAGCACACAACGACAAATACATCACAGTGTCAGTACACAACGACAAATACATCACAGTGTCAGTACACAACGACAAATACATAATAGTGTCAGCACACAACGACAAATATACCATAGTGTCACCACACAACGACAAATACACCATAGTGTCAGTAAAAAACGTCAATTGAACCACAGTGTCAGCACACACAACAAATACACCACATTGTCACCACACAACGACAATTACACTACAGTGTCAGTACAAAACGACAAATACATCATAGTGTACCCACACAGCGACAAATACATAATAGTGTAAGCACACAACGACAAATACATAATCTTGTCATTACACATCGACTTATACACCACAGTGTCAGCACACAACGCCAAATACATAATACTTCCACCACACAACGACAAATAAACCATAGTGTCAGCACACAACACCAAATACATCACAGTGTCAGCACACAACGCCAAATACATAATAGTGTCACCACACAACGACAAATACATCATAGTGTCAGCACACAACGACATATACATAATCTTGTCAGTACACAACGACAAATACACCACAGTGTTAGCAAACAACGACATATACACCACAGTGTCAGCACACAACGACAAATACATCACAGTGTCACCACACAACGCCAAATACAGAATAGTTCCACCAAACAACGACATATACATAAAAGTGTCAGCACACAACGACAAATAAATGATAGTATCAGCACACAACGCCAAATACACCACAGTGTCAGCAAACAACGACAAAAACATAATATTGTTACCATACAACGAAAAATACACCATAGTGTCACCACACAACGACAAATAAATCACAGTGTCAGCACACAACGACAAATACACCACAGTGTCACCACATAACGACATATACATAATAGTGTCAGCACAAAATGACAAATATAACATAGTGTCAGCACACAACGCCAAATACACCACACTGTCAGCACACAACGACAAATACACTACAGTGTTAGCACACAAAGACGAATACACCACAGTGTCAGCACAAAACGACGAATACACCACAGTGTCAGCACAAAACGCCAATTACACCAAAGTGTCACCACACAACGCTTAATACACCATAGTGTCACCACACAACGACAAATTCATAATAGTGTCAGTACACCACGACAAAAACACAACATTGTAAGCACACAACGACAAATAAACCATAGTGTCACCACACAACGACAAATAAATGATAGTATCAGCACACAACACCAAATCCACCACAGAATCAGCACACAACGCAAAATACATAATAATTCCACCACACAACGACAAATATACCTTAGTGTCACCACACAACGATAAATACATAATAGTGTCACCACACAACGACAAATACACCACAGTGTCACCACACAACGACAAATTCATAATAGTGTCAGTACACCACGACAAAAACACAACATTGTAAGCATACAACGACAAATAAACCATAGCGTCACCACACAACGACAAATACATAATAATGCCAGCACACAACGACAAATAAATAATAGTATCAGCACACAACGACAAATACATAAAAGTGTCACCACACAACGACAAATTCATAATAGTGTCAGTACACCACGACAAAAACACAACATTGTAAGCATACAACGACAAATAAACCATAGTGTCAGCACACAACGACATATACATAATCTTGTCAGTACACAACGACAAATACACCACAGTGTCACCAAACAACGACAAATACATAACAATGTCAGTACACAACGAAAAATACACCACAGTGTCACCACACAACGACAAATACATAATAATGTCAGCACACAACGACATATACACCACAGTGTCAGCACACAACGACAAATAAATGATAGTATCAACACACAACAACAAATACATCATAGTGTCAGCACACAACGACAAATACATCACAGTGTCAGCACACATCGATAAATACATAATATTGTCAGCACACAACGACAATTACATGATAGTGTCACCACACAACGAAAATTACATAATAGTGTCACCATACAACGACAAATACATCATAGTGTCAGCACACAACGCCAAATACATAATAGTGTCAGCACACAACGACAAATACATGATAGTGTCAGCACACAACGACAATTACATGATAGTGTCAGCACACAACGACAATTACATAATAGTGTCACCACACAACGACAAATACATCACAGTGTCAGTACACAACGATAAATACATCATAGTGTCACCACACAACGACAAATACACCACAGTGTCAGCACACAACGCCAAATACATAATAGTATCACCACACAACGACAAATAAACCATAGTGTCAGCACACAACACCAAATACATCACAGTGTCAGCACACAACGCCAAATACACCACAGTGTCACCACACAGTGACAAATACATAAAAGTGTCAGCACACAACGACAAATAAATGATAATATTAGCACTCAACGCCAAAGACACCACAGTGTCAGCAAACAATGACAAAAACATAATAGTGTCACCATACAATGACAAATACACCACAGTGTCACCACATAACGACATATACATAATAGTGTCAGCACACAATGACAAAAATACCATAGTGTCAGCACACAACGCCAAATACACCACACTGTCAGCACACAACGACAAATTCACCACAGTGTCAGCACACAACGACGAATACACCACAGTGTCAGCACAAAACGCCAATTACACCATAGTATCAGCACACACAACAAATACACCACAGTGTCAGCACACACAACAAATAGACCACAGTGTCACCACACAACGACAATTACATAATAATGTAAGCACACAACGACAAATAAACCATAGCGTCAGCACACAACGCAAAATACATAATAGTTCCACCACACAACGACAAATAAACCATAGTGTCAGCACACACCACCAAATACACCACAGT
>NW_018479593.1:0-469 GCF_002113885.1 Mizuhopecten yessoensis | reverse complement strand
AGCACACAACGACAAATAAATGATAGCATCAGCACACAACGCCAAATCCACCACAGTATCAGCACACAACGCAAAATACATAATAGTTCCACCACACAACGACAAATATACCATAGTGTCACCACACAACGATAAATACATTATAGTGTCACCCCACAACGACAAATATATAATAATGTCAGCACACAACGACAATTAAACCATAGTGTCAGCACACAACGACAAATAAATGATAGTATCAGCACACAACGACAAATACATAATAGTGTCACCACACAACGACAAATAAATGATAGTATCAGCACACAACGACAAATACATCATAGTGTCAGCACACAACGACAAATACATCACAGTGTCAGCACACAACGATAAATTCATAATAGTGTTAGCACACAACGACAATTACATGATAGTGTCACCCCACAACGACAATTACATAATAGTGTCACCACACAACGACAAATAC
>NW_018479592.1:0-12817 GCF_002113885.1 Mizuhopecten yessoensis | reverse complement strand
GACTACCAGTACGATACATCACTGTGTGTGGCTACCAGTACGATATATTACTGTGTGTGACTACCAGTATGATACATCACTGTGTATGGCTACCAATACGATACATTACTGTGTATGACTACCAGTACGATACATTACTGTGTATGACTACCAGTACGATTCATTACTGTGTATGGCTCCCAGTACGATACATTACTGTGTATGGCTATCAGTACGATACATTCCTGTGTATGGCTACCAGTACGATTCATTACTGTTGACTACCAGTACGATATATTACTGTGTGTGGCTACCAGTACGATACATCACTGTGTGTGGCTACCAGTACGATATATTACTGTGTGTGACTACCAGTACGATACATTACTGTGTACGGCTACCAGTACGATATATCACTCTGTATGACTACCAGTACGATACATTACTGTGTATGACAACCAGTATGATACATCACTGTGTATGACTACCAGTACGATACATCCCTGTGTGTGGCTACCAGTACGATATATTACTGTGTGTGACTACCAGTATGTACTGTGTATGGCTACCAGTACGATACATTACCGTGTATGGCTACCAGTACGATACATTACTGTGTACGGCTACCAGTACGATACATTACTGTGTATGGCTACCAGTACGATTCATTACTGTGTATGGCTACCAGTACGATACATTACCGTGTATGACTACCAGTACGATACATTACTGTGTATGACTACCAGTATGATACATCACTGTGTATGACTACCAGTACGATACATAACTGTGTATGACTACCACTACGATACATTACTGTGTATGGCTACCAGTACGATACATCACTGTGTATGACTACCAGTACGATTCATTACTGTGTATGGCTACCAGAACGATACATTACTGTGTATGGCTACCAGTACGATACATAACTGTGTATGGCTACCAGTACGTTACATCACTGTGTATGACTACCAGTACGATACATAACTGGTAGTCATACACAGTGATGTATCATACTGGTGGTCATACACAGTAATGTATCGTACTGGTACTCATACACGGTAATGTATCGTACTGGTAGCCATACGCAGTAATGTATCGTACTGGTAGCCATACACGGTAATGTATCGTACTGGTAGCCATACGCAGTAATGTATCGTACTGGTAGCCATACACAGTGATGTATCGTACTGGTAGCAATACACAGTAATGTATCGTAGTGGTAGTCATACACAGTACGATACATCACTGTGTATGACTACCAGTACGATACGTTACTGTGTATGACTACCAGTACGATATATCACTCTGTATGACTACCAGTATTATATATCTGGCCGAGCATCTAATTACAAAACAAACGACTGTAAAAGACAGAGATGATGATATGTGTCTCCTGCAGACAGATCTATATGTAGTGGAACTGCTCAGTTTGGGCGACGGCCCGTTTAGTTGCAAATAAAGTCACACACACATGAAAAATAGCATTTTACTCATTCTGTCGACCTCCGCATTATCTCGTCTAAAACGCACGAAAATCATTCAAAATAAATTTGTCATCTAGTCGGAATTTCTTTCCATGTTAGAGAATTGCTGACTTATAATCACCAAAGATTTTACTTACATTTCAATGTCTTTGTTACACACCTTAATCACTGGGATGAACGGATGACTTACTTATCAAACCTAAACAAATATCTGGGATTGTAAACAAATCGATACGTTGGCTAAGTCAGCTACATTCAGCGAAAGGAGATTGAGTTTTGTTCTTACATCAGTAAAGACTTTTGTAGTGAGCTTACTAACGATTAAGTATGGCGTAACGAAAATCAAGAATGCACGCTAGCCTACACATTACT
Organism: Mizuhopecten yessoensis; assembly: GCF_002113885.1. NCBI lineage: Eukaryota > Metazoa > Mollusca > Bivalvia > Pectinida > Pectinidae > Mizuhopecten > Mizuhopecten yessoensis. The sequence goes on along the minus strand of NW_018479592.1, from coordinate 10,976 downwards.
CTCTGATTAGATAGTAAAGGATTACTCCAACAACGCGGCAATGATTGCCGTAGATAGGGCGATTAAGGCAAACCAAATATAAATATTGACATTCACTAAAACCTATCTCCATCAATAATCTCAATTTTTGATTTTAGGTCAAATATAATGACATCTAAAGATCAAACGCTCTAATTAAAGAGTAAAAGAGACTCAGATTGAGCAGGAAGATCTAGTCGATAAAGTATGGAACATAATAGTGGAACCGGTTTGACGGAAGAAATCAGCCGTCTCTCTGGTGGCTTTGATTGATTGGGACTACCAATAAGTAACTGGTATTACCTGTACTGATTGTTGGGATACAATGACGCGGACAGGTAAATTACACCAATTAGTCTACAAAGTCTGTATCTACCTGGGTTAACCTCGACTTCACCTCCCCAACACTTGTAGGGGGATCTCCGCCCTGCTTACTCCACTAACAGAAACGTTCAATCTTATTGTTAGTTAGCTTCATGGAAGACAGACTTACTAGTTTTGAACCAATATGAGTCGTGTCTGTCTGATCTTTATTCAACAAACGAAACTCACAATCTGTTTTTTAACAAATTTACGATACAAATTAAAGTGTTTTTCTTTTTCTTTTTAAGATGTTTTGTTACAAACACACCTATAAGTTGACTATGCTTTCGGACATAAACTTCCGTACGGAACACGATGGTCATTTCCCGCGACTTGTTGTTTGTTGAAACTAAACATTATTAAAAGCAATGACCATTCCCACCGAGAGAAAACGTGTGTAAGTATTGAAAATAAACTTTAGATTTCCAGATAATTATGTCAAATAACAAAAGCAAATAATGCGCCCACTTGTACGTGAGCCCCGAGACTAGCAACATAGAAAAATTACAGAGACCTTGAGTAAACATCATCCTTTGTGACTGAAGATTTAAATGTTTTAAGTTGAAAGTACGTTTGTTACTTTTTATACCGTACCTGTCTGTTAACCGCTGATCTGTCTATACGAGACGCGTCTCCTGAAAATAGCAGTAACGCATATTTGGCGATATTTGGTGTTGCGATTGAATTATGAAAACAAACAAAATACAAAGAAACAAATATTCTAACAATGAAATGATCCTACCCCAAAGATCAAACCTTACGCGTGATTATCATGTAAAAGATATTAATGTGACTAACTTGGCTTAGAGGCGTAGGTATAACAACAAACAGAAATTTGATTTCGTAGCGGATACAGCTAGCTTACATGGTCAAATCTTAGACTTACAGTCTTCATCTTTTCTACATTGCCGGGAGGGGGCATGTTTACCGAGTGTTGATTTTAACGCCTAATACGGCCAATAATTACACCGTAACCTTGGGAGAGGTCAGACCAAACATACATTGTATACACTGCGATTTACAGGCCCCTGTGGGTGCGTTGGAAACAGTTATCAGTTTTCTTTTCGTTGCTTTGTTTTATTTGCCTAGCTTATTCGTTGCATATGATAAATTCACAAACCCCGCCCACCTACACACACCCGTTTACACTAATACAGAATTCAAAGCTTCTGGTGTACAGATATACAGAAATATGGGTATAGGACAAACAGTATCAGTTATAGGTACACAGCTCCGTAGACGCCCATAAACAAAACTACAAGATATCTTAGACTTCGTTAGCACCTCAGGTTCGGTTTAAATAGATTAGAATTAGTAACTTTAAAAAAAGGACTAATTATGTAGCTTTATGAGCAGGTGCTTGCTGGTATCCGCCTAGAACAGTAAAGTAAGGATTCTGCTCCCGTAATGAGCATCACCAACTCCGCGCATCTGATGCCCTCACTCATACACAACGGAACACATGTCGAGTTTGGCCCTCTGAGGCCTTGTCAGCATCGAGTAAACATAGCGCAATTTTAACTTGTTCTATTCACAAAATTTTCTAATAAGTGAAAAAAGATCTAAACTAAATTTCTATCTTGAAATGAGTGTGTTGTGGTTAAGAAATTTCATGTTCGTTGATGATTATATGAAATTACCTTTAAATGCTTCACGGGAACACAAATGTAAACTGACACTACTTTCGTGCTATCCGTGACATTGGCTGTCACAATGGTAGAAACGGTTACCCAGCCGTACTTTCGTATGATTCGTTTATGGGTAGAAAAGCACTTCCTCCTCGAATACAATACTAATAAAAAAAATGGCGGCAATTAGGTAGCACTGTTTCTTGACGAACCTTGTCGTTTCACAGCCAATTAAGATTTCAAAGGAGAAGCACTGTCGAAGCTATTATGATACCGGGGCAGGGCGATACTGGCTCGTCTCGAAATGAAATGAGGCGGAATTCAATCTTGGTCCAGAAAATGTTTGAAACTTACGTCGAAAGTATATAACGAATGTATTCATAAAGATGTCAGTTTGGTGGAAATGGGTATGTTTCTGGTGTACTTGCCCATGTATTGAAATTGACCATTAAAAGGAATAGAACAGCATCGATTTTCTGTCAGTTACGTCAAGAAAGCATCAGTAAGTACAAGCAACACCACATTACAGTTACAGTACATTCGCACGCGCGGTGGTGGTTGTGAAAGGCTGAAGTGGGAACTCAACTAAAAACGGTTGATTCTTATAATGTCTTTTAATTAAAATCACATACTTGAGCAATATTTTTTTTCGACATATTTTTGAACTGCCCAAATCACAGACACATATAATATCTATAAAGTAAATTACTTACATGTGTGAAATATCAGGCGATAAAGACCAGAGCTTTGCTAATCTGATAAGAATACAAGGATGAACAGAAAACAAACTATTTTCCTTGCTGTGAATATCAATTTTGCATCATTTATCTTTTTCTTTATTTAATAAAGATTTGTGTCTGACCAGTTCCCTGTGGAGCCTCCTGTCAGTTCCTTACGGAGCCTCCGTCAGGTATTAATCGGTAGACAATTAAAATGCTATAAAACATTACGTTACGGAGCCGACCTAGACGAAGAAGGAACGGAAGTTACGACCACGGCTCATAGAAATCAATCAAAGATGACATCGATTACCTGACATCACACAAGGTCAAACCAATATTTAGACGATATGAAAATACAACGTTAGATCAATAGCGCCCTGTTGTAGAGCGGGCCGTTTTGTTGCCGAGTGTTGTCTATTCCCGATAGCACAGTTTGCCAAGATCCACGTGTTTGCTGATCTGCTTTAGGAAGCTTATACCACTCAACCAGGCTTTAACCAAAAAACTCTATATGGCACCCTCAGAAATAACTTATAACAATAAAATAGAACAATGTCTCACGTGCCATCATGGATTTTACACAATTATTTTGAAGACAAAGTAAGCTATTTCGAGTATTGTTGGGGTTGCAGGGCCTCAGTTTGTTTATGTAAAAAAAACTTCTATAGGGAACGATAGAAAACAAAGAAGGTTACTTTAACGGACCAAATTATTACTTCACAAACGTTCATACCATATCAAGATTGTCAATTTCATTTTAATTATCGATAAGTATCTCTTTTGTTCACCGCCATTGACTACAAAGGTAACTTAATTAAGTAAACATAATGGTCGCTCTACCTTACCCTTATAAGTATAAGATGAGAGCTTTGCAATCAACTACAATGCGTTCACAGAGCCATAATCTGCAGACTTGTTGTTCTTCCTGTCGTTGGTGAACGTTATATATGCACACAAAAGCGAAACGTTAATCTGTTTGTCCAGGTGCCGTACACTTACACCACAATATAATCAAGTCAGTTACTCTGTATATGGCAAAAGAAGCAATTTTGTTGCCCTGACAACGACCTTTGGCATTTCGTCGACTGATGGTAAATGGACTATAAAGCGGGACCATTGGTGAGTGTAAAACTATATTAGGGGCTCTCTGATATACTGGAACGTTAGGTTACGGAGTTAAGTAGATAAAACAGAGATAAAAGTAAAGACAACAAGCGTCTACGCGAGTCAGACCACGTACGATCCGTGTCACTTCAGACATCCGGAAGTTATCATGGACGTCATGCAGTCAGGAACCTTATACACGAGCACGTAAAATGCACCTGACCCGGCAGCCCATTATAAGACATGTATATATTGTAGTAACAAGGAGGGACAGGGACAATAACAAAGGAACATCAGGTGGTATAAGCAAACAAGCACACAAAGATATTTTAAAGTACTTTTTTTTCCATGCACCGTCATTAACTGAAATAACTTGCCTTCACAAAGAGCTACTTCTGATACCCTTTTGTCCTTTAAAATCAGTCTCGCAGCTCAATTCCAACTTCTAACTTGAATCCCGTACAAAATCCTTTTAATTGTACAAATTAACTTAAAGTAATAAAAATGGAAAACTACTTCAGATGCACATTCCTCTTAGCACATGTGTACTAGGATGTTCAACACTTTCATCCCATACTTTATTCTCCTGATCGGAAGAAGAAGTTTCTGAACTTTTATATACCAAAACAGCTAGAAAAGTTAATACATGTAACAACAATACAATGTACATATATTTACATTTGCATGGCATTGTCACTATATAGTCTCTTTGAAAGCTGTGTCGTTGATGGGACTTTAATTACCATGCATCACGAGACACAATTCTTAGAGTATTAATACAACACTGACCGGAACTACAATATCCATGACGGCTGCTGAAATATCGCTGGGCATTGTGTGATTTGACAATACCACTGTAAATTTATGTAAAACAAGACCAATGTCTGCAATATCGTACAAAATGCACATTTGTTGAAATCACCAATGCTGGCAATGGAAACAATTTTAACGCTCATGCAATTTATCAGAAATATCGTCTGTTACACTGCACTGATCAACAGGGGTTCGTTACAAATGTCTGAAATACACATATTCTATAGACCTACTGACACATATTATGTTACAGACCTACTGATATGAGTTACAGCACACATAAACATTTCAGACATTTGTAACGAACCTGTGCTCCGTCGCAAGATCACTCACTTCAAACGCTATCAGTTTAACGCGTCTCGCATCCACGGTTCCTCAGTTTCTGACGACATGTCAAATAACGAGGCCGTTATAGAATCTACCGGCTGTTGTCAGGTTCCCATACAATCAACAAATACATTCACGCCTGGATTCTTTACAAAATGAGCAAAGAGGGCAAGGTCGGATTTACGGTGTTCACTGTATTTGTCTATGCGCGAAATTTGTTCTGGGAAAAAATCGAAACAATTTCAAATCTAGCTTTCAGCTCAGAGATCTATTAATAAACTTAATGATCATATAGACAGATCATACGCAATTGTATTGATACTGAATTGTGGAACAAAATTGAAGTGTTTGTTAAAATTTCAAAGTACTACTTTGTTTGCCAATCAGCACGCGACAATACGCTATTTAAACTATTGAACTAAATTGTGTGGACTGTCGATAAGGCGGGCATTTTAATTTTAGATACAAATTATAAGTTAAAACAGAACATAAGAGGCCGAGAAAACTTAAATATAAGTATTGAACTGTTTTTGTAGCGCGCATTATGTTGTTTGCTTGCAAAGCTGTATCATTCAAATAGATCATAAATACCATACAAAACAGTTTAATGCTTAAACATCTCCAGCATTACAAATCGTTGGTATGATGCAACCAGAAGGTAATCGCTCCATATGACGTAATATCCAGTACAATACAAGATGCTCATTTTATACCAAATTATTGATAACCGCTACGTACTGCATCTTAAGCCGAGGGTCGCCTAATCAAGCTATTTCTTAATTTTATTGATTGCGTTCTGCACTCTTACAAACAAAAAAAATCAAATGAATGGAAATCATAGAATTCTTAAAAGGATTAATAAATAATTTCTGTATGCATCTGATGAACGCAAAGACGATGAGTGTATAATGGAATTGTTTTCCCAGTACAGGACCGGTATGATCCTCTACTGTGGAATCAAACATGAAATGAAATAGGTTAATAGAAAATATGCAAACAAATCATTCCCTAATTGCATAATGTCGTACGTGACCAAACNCGTGCACGGTCACACCGGTATAATTCTCAGGTTCGACGTGCACGGTCACACCGGTATAATTCTCAGGTTCGACGTGCACGGTCACACCGGTATAATTCTCAGGTTCGACGTGCACGGTCACACCGGTATAATTCTCAGGTTCGACGTGCACGGTCACACCGGTATAATTCTCAGGTTCGACGTGCACGGTCACACCGGTATAATTCTCAGGTTCGACGTGCACGGTCACACCGGTATAATTCTCAGGTTCGACGTGCACGGTCACACCGGTATAATTCTCAGGTTCGACGTGCACGGTCACACCGGTATAATTCTCAGGTTCGACGTGCACGGTCACACCGGTATAATTCTCAGGTTCGACGTGCACGGTCACACCGGTATAATTCTCAGGTTCGACGTGCACGGTCACACCGGTATAATTCTCAGGTTCGACGTGCACGGTCACACCGGTATAATTCTCAGGTTCGACGTGCACGGTCACACCGGTATAATTCTCAGGTTCGACGTGCACGGTCACACCGGTATAATTCTCAGGTTCGACGTGCACGGTCACACCGGTATAATTCTCAGGTTCGACGTGCACGGTCACACCGGTATAATTCTCAGGTTCGACGTGCACGGTCACACCGGTATAATTCTCAGGTTCGACGTGCACGGTCACACCGGTATAATTCTCAGGTTCGACGTGCACGGTCACACCGGTATAATTCTCAGGTTCGACGTGCACGGTCACACCGGTATAATTCTCAGGTTCGACGTGCACGGTCACACCGGTATAATTCTCAGGTTCGACGTGCACGGTCACACCGGTATAATTCTCAGGTTCGACGTGCACGGTCACACCGGTATAATTCTCAGGTTCGACGTGCACGGTCACACCGGTATAATTCTCAGGTTCGACGTGCACGGTCACACCGGTATAATTCTCAGGTTCGACGTGCACGGTCACACCGGTATAATTCTCAGGTTCGACGTGCACGGTCACACCGGTATAATTCTCAGGTTCGACGTGCACGGTCACACCGGTATAATTCTCAGGTTCGACGTGCACGGTCACACCGGTATAATTCTCAGGTTCGACGTGCACGGTCACACCGGTATAATTCTCAGGTTCGACGTGCACGGTCACACCGGTATAATTCTCAGGTTCGACGTGCACGGTCACACCGGTATAATTCTCAGGTTCGACGTGCACGGTCACACCGGTATAATTCTCAGGTTCGACGTGCACGGTCACACCGGTATAATTCTCAGGTTCGACGTGCACGGTCACACCGGTATAATTCTCAGGTTCGACGTGCACGGTCACACCGGTATAATTCTCAGGTTCGACGTGCACGGTCACACCGGTATAATTCTCAGGTTCGACGTGCACGGTCACACCGGTATAATTCTCAGGTTCGACGTGCACGGTCACACCGGTATAATTCTCAGGTTCGACGTGCACGGTCACACCGGTATAATTCTCAGGTTCGACGTGCACGGTCACACCGGTATAATTCTCAGGTTCGACGTGCACGGTCACACCGGTATAATTCTCAGGTTCGACGTGCACGGTCACACCGGTATAATTCTCAGGTTCGACGTGCACGGTCACACCGGTATAATTCTCAGGTTCGACGTGCACGGTCACACCGGTATAATTCTCAGGTTCGACGTGCACGGTCACACCGGTATAATTCTCAGGTTCGACGTGCACGGTCACACCGGTATAATTCTCAGGTTCGACGTGCACGGTCACACCGGTATAATTCTCAGGTTCGACGTGCACGGTCACACCGGTATAATTCTCAGGTTCGACGTGCACGGTCACACCGGTATAATTCTCAGGTTCGACGTGCACGGTCACACCGGTATAATTCTCAGGTTCGACGTGCACGGTCACACCGGTATAATTCTCAGGTTCGACGTGCACGGTCACACCGGTATAATTCTCAGGTTCGACGTGCACGGTCACACCGGTATAATTCTCAGGTTCGACGTGCACGGTCACACCGGTATAATTCTCAGGTTCGACGTGCACGGTCACACCGGTATAATTCTCAGGTTCGACGTGCACGGTCACACCGGTATAATTCTCAGGTTCGACGTGCACGGTCACACCGGTATAATTCTCAGGTTCGACGTGCACGGTCACACCGGTATAATTCTCAGGTTCGACGTGCACGGTCACACCGGTATAATTCTCAGGTTCGACGTGCACGGTCACACCGGTATAATTCTCAGGTTCGACGTGCACGGTCACACCGGTATAATTCTCAGGTTCGACGTGCACGGTCACACCGGTATAATTCTCAGGTTCGACGTGCACGGTCACACCGGTATAATTCTCAGGTTCGACGTGCACGGTCACACCGGTATAATTCTCAGGTTCGACGTGCACGGTCACACCGGTATAATTCTCAGGTTCGACGTGCACGGTCACACCGGTATAATTCTCAGGTTCGACGTGCACGGTCACACCGGTATAATTCTCAGGTTCGACGTGCACGGTCACACCGGTATAATTCTCAGGTTCGACGTGCACGGTCACACCGGTATAATTCTCAGGTTCGACGTGCACGGTCACACCGGTATAATTCTCAGGTTCGACGTGCACGGTCACACCGGTATAATTCTCAGGTTCGACGTGCACGGTCACACCGGTATAATTCTCAGGTTCGACGTGCACGGTCACACCGGTATAATTCTCAGGTTCGACGTGCACGGTCACACCGGTATAATTCTCAGGTTCGACGTGCACGGTCACACCGGTATAATTCTCAGGTTCGACGTGCACGGTCACACCGGTATAATTCTCAGGTTCGACGTGCACGGTCACACCGGTATAATTCTCAGGTTCGACGTGCACGGTCACACCGGTATAATTCTCAGGTTCGACGTGCACGGTCACACCGGTATAATTCTCAGGTTCGACGTGCACGGTCACACCGGTATAATTCTCAGGTTCGACGTGCACGGTCACACCGGTATAATTCTCAGGTTCGACGTGCACGGTCACACCGGTATAATTCTCAGGTTCGACGTGCACGGTCACACCGGTATAATTCTCAGGTTCGACGTGCACGGTCACACCGGTATAATTCTCAGGTTCGACGTGCACGGTCACACCGGTATAATTCTCAGGTTCGACGTGCACGGTCACACCGGTATAATTCTCAGGTTCGACGTGCACGGTCACACCGGTATAATTCTCAGGTTCGACGTGCACGGTCACACCGGTATAATTCTCAGGTTCGACGTGCACGGTCACACCGGTATAATTCTCAGGTTCGACGTGCACGGTCACACCGGTATAATTCTCAGGTTCGACGTGCACGGTCACACCGGTATAATTCTCAGGTTCGACGTGCACGGTCACACCGGTATAATTCTCAGGTTCGACGTGCACGGTCACACCGGTATAATTCTCAGGTTCGACGTGCACGGTCACACCGGTATAATTCTCAGGTTCGACGTGCACGGTCACACCGGTATAATTCTCAGGTTCGACGTGCACGGTCACACCGGTATAATTCTCAGGTTCGACGTGCACGGTCACACCGGTATAATTCTCAGGTTCGACGTGCACGGTCACACCGGTATAATTCTCAGGTTCGACGTGCACGGTCACACCGGTATAATTCTCAGGTTCGACGTGCACGGTCACACCGGTATAATTCTCAGGTTCGACGTGCACGGTCACACCGGTATAATTCTCAGGTTCGACGTGCACGGTCACACCGGTATAATTCTCAGGTTCGACGTGCACGGTCACACCGGTATAATTCTCAGGTTCGACGTGCACGGTCACACCGGTATAATTCTCAGGTTCGACGTGCACGGTCACACCGGTATAATTCTCAGGTTCGACGTGCACGGTCACACCGGTATAATTCTCAGGTTCGACGTGCACGGTCACACCGGTATAATTCTCAGGTTCGACGTGCACGGTCACACCGGTATAATTCTCAGGTTCGACGTGCACGGTCACACCGGTATAATTCTCAGGTTCGACGTGCACGGTCACACCGGTATAATTCTCAGGTTCGACGTGCACGGTCACACCGGTATAATTCTCAGGTTCGACGTGCACGGTCACACCGGTATAATTCTCAGGTTCGACGTGCACGGTCACACCGGTATAATTCTCAGGTTCGACGTGCACGGTCACACCGGTATAATTCTCAGGTTCGACGTGCACGGTCACACCGGTATAATTCTCAGGTTCGACGTGCACGGTCACACCGGTATAATTCTCAGGTTCGACGTGCACGGTCACACCGGTATAATTCTCAGGTTCGACGTGCACGGTCACACCGGTATAATTCTCAGGTTCGACGTGCACGGTCACACCGGTATAATTCTCAGGTTCGACGTGCACGGTCACACCGGTATAATTCTCAGGTTCGACGTGCACGGTCACACCGGTATAATTCTCAGGTTCGACGTGCACGGTCACACCGGTATAATTCTCAGGTTCGACGTGCACGGTCACACCGGTATAATTCTCAGGTTCGACGTGCACGGTCACACCGGTATAATTCTCAGGTTCGACGTGCACGGTCACACCGGTATAATTCTCAGGTTCGACGTGCACGGTCACACCGGTATAATTCTCAGGTTCGACGTGCACGGTCACACCGGTATAATTCTCAGGTTCGACGTGCACGGTCACACCGGTATAATTCTCAGGTTCGACGTGCACGGTCACACCGGTATAATTCTCAGGTTCGACGTGCACGGTCACACCGGTATAATTCTCAGGTTCGACGTGCACGGTCACACCGGTATAATTCTCAGGTTCGACGTGCACGGTCACACCGGTATAATTCTAAGGTTCGACGTGCACGGTCACACTGGTATAATTCTAAGGTTCGACGTGCACGGTCACACCGGTATAATTCTCAGGTTCGACGTGCACGATCACACCGGTACAATTCTAGGGTTCGACGTGCACGGTCACACCGGTATAATTCTCAG
>NW_018479591.1:0-12798 GCF_002113885.1 Mizuhopecten yessoensis | reverse complement strand
CAACATAGCAAAAATGTAATGATATACACGGTTGTATTCAGAACAAAAGCAAACAAAGTTATTAACAGCAATACAATGTTGTCCTAGCTATGATTTTATACAATGATCATGTCTTTCTGTTTTAATGTACAGTATATGTATTTACAATTACATGCTTTGCCTTATATTATTGTTTCTTGTCGTACAATAATATTTTTTTCTTTCACTAATATTTTTGTCTGTAATAGCAATATAATTTACACTAAAGTATGTTTTCCTTTATAGCGTGGTGAGGTTGTACTTATGATACATAGAAAAACATGTGTTTGTATGTGCTACAACATAAAGAACTCATGAAGAAGCACTATATGACGTGTATTACATTGGTGGTTTACAGTTTGGATTTTTTTTTGAAATAAGTGACATCTCTGTCGTTACCTATCGATTTGTAAATATCGTTTTGTCTGACAGGTAAATAATCCTGTAATGAACTGTTGTATGCATGGACTCAGCTCTAATATAAGAAAAGTAAGTTTATGCCCGATTCCTGATATGATAATCAAATGATTTAGATTTGTATTGGTTAATATATCGTCTTTAGAAAAATCGTTGGAGTATAGTTATTTTCTTTTTCAAAATAACTCATGAACAATTACTAATTAATTGTAGGGATTCTGTTTTGATTTAGGATTCCAATATAGAAAAGTCTGTACCGAACGTGACATGCGTATTCAGATGCATGCTTGGTTAAAGTTGATGAAGATGAATTTTCCCATAACTATCTCATAAAATAATGCCCATGTGATTCAAGCACAGAGCTATACGCATAGATGTGGTTCTTACATGATGGCATTTCTTCCATAAACAGTATTTTAGTTGTGAATAATAACAATGATAAAACAGACTTTAACTTTTTCTATAGGTTACGCATCAGTTGCACAAAAGTCTATTAAATTAGACTCAACAGGAATATTCTTTTCATTCGTTTGAAAGGATTTTAATGTGTAGTAGAACAACCTAGTGAAAAGAGTTTCAAATTTGTGTAGTCGAAGAAGTGGCATTGGTTAAATTCCTTCTAATTAATAGGGGCCGATAGATTCTCAATAGATCGTTGTTAAACAATACTAGACAGTAGATAATGCTCGATCGTCATCAGTACCGGACATACGCACTAGGAGTTGTCAGTATCTACCAGGATTCGGAACTCTCTGGATTCGCCTCAGTCTTTTGTGTATGGTTGATAAATTATTGTTTCGTGTCTGCTTGGTTCCTACAGGTGTTAGTTATAATAGAATCGAGCTACGAGGTGCTCGTGCAGCAGTGGTATCACTTTAAACTGACTATATATATATATGACTTCAGAAAAAACTATTTGAATATATTCTTTATTAAAGTAATTAATGCTATTTGCAAACCATAAAAAGTCAAATGTTCGGAAGAAACTGTTTAAAGTTAGTTACCAGTATCTTCTTAAAGACCCACACTTTTCATATCGACCACCCCCTTTCCATTTGCAGAAGAATGCATCGGAAATATCGTTACATATATTTTGAAAAGAAAACAAATACTTCATGCCTCTCATGCAATAATACATCCTCAGCGTAACGTATAGATCCAGTGAATATTCACCCGTCTTTGTCAAAAGTTCACTGGGTCTTCCCCACAACCTGATAAATAAATGCAGTTTTGTCATATATTACGAAAATAACCCATGAAATGATACGAGGACGGATCGTTACACAAGCAATACAACAGTCTATATCAATGCCTAATCATCGTTTATTTTGTAAAACTAATTGTTTTTGCATTAGAGCAAAGATAACATTGCACGATTTGTCAAAAAGCAGATAAAATGACAAATGGCCCCAGCACCACAGTTGTAACACGTGTTATAGATCTTAACAGTGTAAATTACATATAAATCATAATTATATTTAATATAATAGAGCATGTGCCCCAACGTTTTTCATAGTAGAGAACTTTTATTTCAGTCATAGTAAGATATCTATTGATTGTGACGTCGCGTAAAATTGTAACCTCATCCATTATCGACAATGATGGGCACTACAAAGTATTTACTTTAAACATTGATATTCGACATTGACGATCATAGTGAGGATACACTCAATAGATCTAGATGAATTAATAATGAACTCATTCTTTATTATTCATTCATTATTTCATATAGACTGTGCAAGATGTTAAACAAATATTTAGTTGTTTTTTCCGAAAATAACAAGAAATAAACATATTACAAAAATGGTCCCCCCTCATTCATAGATTTTCCACAATAGTTTCACAAAAATAAACGTGATCATATCAATATTGATAGATTTATTTTACTAAAACGTGAAATCTTAATAAGAGAGGGATACACTTATACAAGAAAACGTTTCAAATTTTTGCTCATCGACATACATTAAAAGCAATGTTGATACCGACTATTGCGTCTCTGTTAACAAACCAACAAACGCTGGAGTTTTGATGCTGTTAAAAAAAAGAACCCGAACCCGGCATTAATAACAATATATATATATAAACCATCTCAAGCCCGGCGTTAAACATCAAAATAGTGATTTGTAACACCGATCCAAGTCCGCACCAACAGCACAAAATAAGTCCATAACACTGATATCCAGCCCGTCATCAACATTTCAATATACGACTTTCTCAGTGATATCAAGCCCGGCATCAACATCACAATAAAAGACTGTAACAATGATATCCTGTCCGGCATCAACATCATACTATAATTTTGTTAACTCTGAACTCAAGCCCAGCTTCAACATCACAATATATGTCTGTAACACTGATTTTCTGCCTGACATCAACATCATAATATAAGTCGATAACACTGATATCCTGCTCAGCAACAACATCACATTATAAGTCTGTAACTTTGTCGCAGGCCTTCATAAGGGCCCGGCTGTCCCATCACTTGTTTCGGTGACATGTTTCCTACAAAAAACAGGTCAACACGTTTAAATAGGTAAACTTCATTCGATTTATGAATAATTTAATTTTGTCTATCTCCCCCATAATTTTTTTTGGTATATATCGTATATACCTAAAAAGAAAAACAACTGATGACGGAACTACTTTTAACACTTCAGAATGCAAAATTACAACGCAGCTTTTTTTTTAGCGCAATTGTTTAGTTTACGTAAAAATTAAATAAATCTTTAACTGTGCATTTACAACGTGTTCGTCTACTATTTTTAAATTAAATTATAAAGACTGACCAAGACTTTGTATTGGTATATACGGTATATACCGAAAATAAATTGCATAATTTTTTTTCGGTACATACCGTATATACCAAAACAAAATGTTGGTCATTCCTTAATTAAATAACTTGATTATCTCCCTTACACCATTAATTTAATAATCTGATAACCAATGTAACGGAATCTTTATAAATGCATATGCTATAAATTAAACTTAATTAACTGTCTCGCAGTTATACCAGTATATCATAAACACATTATAAAATTTGGCCGATACAGTTGATCAAAAATAAGTTGACAACCACGATCAACAAGGAGTACTGTTAGAATCCAAACTTATCAAAAGTACCGTTGTGGACTCGAATCCATTCCTCCGCTAGGTCAGGCGGAAAATGGCGTAGATGTTGATCGGGGTCGGGTACGCTTGTTTCCTGTATAGGCGGTGTGGTCCCTTGATTGAATTTAAAATAAAACCACAATATATAAACAAAGTATATGGTAGACTATCCATTATAACAGTTACTGGAAATACATTGAAAGTTTCTCCACTGCAAGATACACGTCTTTGTTTAGATCAATAAGAACTAAAATGTTATAATATTGAACATTATTTATAAGTGTTGTTTTCCATAAATAGCATACAATTATTTAGTCTTGTTATGCCATGATTATTTACAAAATTGCAGCATGCCAAAACAGATTTACGAACACAATGCTACATTAACTGATATTTAGTAGTTTCTGTTTCCTCCGTATTCCACCAATCAAAATGATCATTTCAACAAGCTTGCCAATCATTGCTGTCGTTGTTGATTTCGAAGTTATCATTTTTACCAAAAGACCTAAGCAATGTGGCACTCACTTATATCTACAAGCATTTTCTGTTGGGCTATTACATACATTTATTACATTGATATCTTTGTGTTTGGTATAATCTTCCTGTTTGTATTGACAATGCCATTATTGAACGCTTTTGCAGTATTTCCCGTTTTCGAATCGCTTACGCTTTGTCATTTATAGTTCCAGTTTACTTAACGCGTTTGGTAGAGTCCTGTTGTAGCAATGCCAAACAGTAATTCCGTTAAAATTCATAATGTTAAGTGACTATTAAGGAGCTAATAACGATTTTAACATAGTTATCGTCAGCCATGGTTAACTGCAAAAAAAATCAAAGATTTTCTTTCATCTGTTACTTCGACACGAACCGCTCACTAATCTGCTAAACCAATAGCGAATATTGTAAGTTAATTACAGCTCTGATATTAATAGATCCGTATTATAATATACAAGTAAGCAAGAATGTACGATTGGATGTAGTGTGTGGTATTTGATCATGATCGCACCGATTTGGAGTACTCGGTGCCATAAACTTAAATCATTATTAAACTAGTAATTATGCATAATTCATTACTATTTCTTAAGAATCTGCTATTCTGAGGTATCAATCTATTCCAAATCTCGTTTTGCTTTTATATAATGAAACAGATTATAATATCAGCGTTTTACAAAAACAATGTACGTATTAAACGTGTCGCAACGTTTCAAGACCGACTGGTCCCTTTGTCAAGCTTGACATGTTTAATACGTATATTGTTTGTGCAGAAAGAAACACTTTTATATTAAATATTTTCAAACTGATGAATCTTATGGAAAAATGTAACAAATTATGTTAAATATCAAAATCATGCATGCATTTCAACGTCAACAAGACATAACAAAATAAATACCTATCGTTTGCAAAATAAGTTGTAAAAATGTTAACCAATCTGGCAGGCATTTGAAATGCGAATTTCTTACTCTTTACGCAATATAAAAATTTGTCACCTCCCTTTTTTGACACTATCATAGTCACTAAAAGTCTCTTTGTACCATAATTTTTATTTGTAGCAAGTTTATTTTTTCTGTTAAAGTGGTTTAATGCTCAATATGACGACAGTTGATACTCAACAAACTGCGAAATCATATAACATTGGTATTATATTGCTCGTTTATATCCATTGAAGTCATTGTATTTTTTCTGATTCTTTAAAAATTAGAAAATCCAAAAACAATACGGAAAAAAAGAAAAATAATCGCATATGTGTTGACTATTGTAACAAAGGAAAGATGTTTTCTTTCAATTCAGTGAATTTTGAATAACCAATTGTCATCAGAATGTTTTATATCCATAGTGAAAACAAAAAAATCCCTGTGTAAAAATAAGAATTGTCAAAAAAAAAGGGGGGGTAAGGGTTACCTTAAATGCTTTTCTGAGATCAAAACTTACATTTAACATTCATAATTGAAACGAAAATATTGTTTTAATCATTTTGTCAAACCTTCATTGATTTTTGGTAAGTCTCATTGAAGATATTGTATGAATTTGTTTTGCTTATTATCAAAATGATAAATTTCACCAGAAATAGATATCACGTAAAATCTATTTGTTCGAACAACTTCAGCAATGAACGAGCACAATGACATACTTTTCTGTGTATCTTTTATTTTCTTACATACTCCCCTTTAAGGAGTGGCTATAAAAGCAAGTCAGTAGAAATCTTTCATTTTTTACAAGAGCAAATCCTAAATACATGCATGAAAGCATGAACAATTTAGACAAGCTTAAAATCAAAAAATTAAATATCAACGAGTACTAAAGTGTCCACAAACCGTTAGTCGAACTTGAAACCGACGACACCAGAGCAAAATTTGAGCAACAGAGAGGAATATATGGTAACGCTTAAAAAGTACACGAAGAAACTTAGATAAGTTATAATTTGCAATTTCTTAAACGTGCCCAGCAAGTCAATGGTTGCTGTTAAAGTGTTGTAATGCTCAATATGATGACAGTTGATACGTAACAAACTGCGAAATCATATAGCATTGGTAGTATATTGCTCGTTTATATCCATTGAAGTCATTGTGTTTTTTCTGATTCTTTAAAAATTAGAAAATCCAAAAACAATACGGAAAAAAGGCAAAGTGACCGCATATGTGTTGACTATTGTTACAAAGGAAACATGTTTTCTTTCTTTCAATTGTCATCAGAATGTTTTATATCAATAGTGAAAACAAAAAATCCCTGTGTAAAAATAAGGACTGTCAAATAGAAAAAATGAGGGGTAAAGGTTACCTTGACTGCTTTTCTGAGATCAAAACTGACATTTTACATTCATCTTTTAGTCGAACTTGAAACCGACGACACCAGAGCAAAATATGAGCAACGGATAGGAATATATGGTAACGCTTAAAAAGTACACCATCATAGTTTATTTACTTTTATCGAGTTTGTGCGCAGCCCTGTTCGTGCATAATCCAACGATTTTGTTTTCAATGACTCAGTTACTCTTGCAAGAAACTTAGCTTAGTTATAATTTGCAATTTCTTAAACGTGCCCAAGATGTACGTACGTAGAATGTTCGCAAGTTATTTTATGGGCAAACATTTCTGAATACAAAACGATTCGCNTGTGTACACAACTCTATACCACTTTATACAACTCTATACTTTATAGTTATCAAAAAATGTCGGCAGTCTGCCAGGTGTATAAAAAACATGTTGCCTATATTTTGTTTTGATTTTGCTACGCTTGTGTGTAAGTCTGAATGTTGGAAAATAATAAACTATATAATAACATAAGCTTTTGTAAAGCACAAAGGTGTGCCATTGATATCATAGTTGATTTACTTTTATCGAGTTTGTGCGCAGCCCTGTTCGTGCATAATCCAACGATTTTGTTTTCAATGACTCAGTTACTCATGCAAATATCATTTCGTAAGAATACGTTTCTTTTTGTAAAGCGCTGAGTTATACTTTGCCATTTTTATAGCTAGTTTTCTACCAGTTTGTACCTTTTATCGTCTCAAGTAATGATACACTAAGGGCTTTGAATGAATTGTTTCAGATTATCATTAAATGAGTTAGATATAATTATGAATTTATCTATTTTTCAATTCGATATTCACTTTATGTACAATGTGTGTTTGTGTGGTTTGAGATCGTATTGATGATAAATGTAAAAGTAAAATAAACAGAAACATATACCACAGATTCAACCACATGGAATCACGAAGTCAAAAACTGTCAGGAACATGGAGACAGAGTCAGGAAAATATCAGAATACCAATTTATATCTTGACTTTTAATTGAAACAATACATGATATTATTGGTAATTTGTAGCCACGCTACAGTACTATAAATAGAATTCCCGGGGAATCACCTAGTTAGAACCGTGTTACGAAGAATTGTTATTGGTATTGTACCTTACTACCACCAATCAGCCATGTTAGATTTGTTGGTGAATTGATCCAACGCCACCAATAGTTATCACAAAGGTATACTGAGACTTAAAGTAGGAGCAGAGAAGGCGGTGATATATGTGGTGGTTAACATTGTGGTTAGGGAACTGTTATAACATTGTTATGATAATGGTGATTTAATGTAGGTTTAAGGCTAAGATATTGTCCGGTTCAGGAAAAAAAATCGGGTAGCCTGAAGGTATAGGAAGGATTAAAGTAGTACCAGCATACACGTTTAATATCACTGTCTTCAAAAGAAACATACACAGACAAAACATAATAAATATGATAGAGAAGCTTCACATCGGCAAATTGTAATGACACTATCAATATAAGTTCCTGAAATATAGTGGCCAACTACACAAACTATTAAACATATTTTAGAAAACTCCATTTAAGCTTAATTAATACCTTTCAAGTGATGTGCTTAAATTTAGATAATAAAAAAGTGTAAAAAACAACATCTTTTAACTGGGAGTAAAAACAATTAACACATACCTTTCCTTGAATAAAGCGTCCTGGTGTGACAGACAATTGTTTTACTTGGTATTTCTATGAAGAGGATATATTTTGTGCGGGAAGTAAGAGCTATCGGACGGTACAAAATCCTCGGAAAATAATCAAATAATGTCTGAAGAGTCGGCAGTCGTTAGCCAGATGTATAGGGAACCATTGCAAAGGTACACAGTTGTCAGTGAAGGAATAGGTACAGGGTAGAGAAAACGACCATTTAAGACGTCAAAAGTTATGTGTGTGTCAGTGTAAGGTAAATATTTAGGGTGACAGAAGAAAACGTATAGGGAAGGGATAAGTTAGGTTCAGAGCTAATGTTGGGTTATTGTTAAGGTATGATTGAGTTAAATTTTCAATGTTTATATCATTGTATGGACTAGCCATTAATACGTATATAATATACATGTAAAATAATATTCTTTGTATATAAATGATAATCCAAAACAGTGGAAATATCATAATATGCAACAGATATTACATGTTTGACACGAACTGGACAATATTACGACATCTGTTGATTATAGTATCCACCGTTTACTGTCGAGTTTTAAATATTTATTGTTGAACGATAAGAAAATTACACCAAGTGCATACCACTATGTCGCAGTCACTTGACATTGGATGTTTCGACACTTGCTCCTAGTTTTATGGCTAGTGATTACATGTAGGTTTCAGGCTAAGCTTGACCGGTTCAGAGACACAATTGGGTATCATGATTGTATTGGATTGAGTAAAGTAGTATCAGCATATAATTTCACTATCACTGTCTTTAAAAAAAAACATACATAGACAAAACATAATTAATATGATAGAGCAGCTTCACATCGGCAAATTGTTATGCAACTATCAATATAAATTGCTGAAATATAGTGACCAAAACACCACAAACTATCAAACATATTTTAGAAAACTTCATTTAAGCTTAATTAATACCTTTCAAGTATTGTGCTTAAATTAAGATAATAAAAATGTTTAAAATAACAACATCATTGAACTGGGAGTGAAAACAATTAACACATACCTTTCCTTGAATAAAGAGTCCTGGTGTGATAGACAATTGTTTTACTGAGGTATTTCTATGAAGAGGATATTTTGCGCGGAAGGTAAGAGCTATCAGACGTTACAAAATCCTCGGAAAATAATCAAATAATGTCTGAAGTATAGCTAACCGTTAGCCAGATGAATAGATAAACCTTGAATATATAATGCTATACGCAATATGTGTACACAACTCTATACCACTTTATACAACTCTATACTTTATAGTTATCAAAAAATGTCGGCAGTCTGCCAGGTGTATAAAAAACATGTTGCCTATATTTTGTTTTGATTTTGCTACGCTTGTGTGTAAGTCTGAATGTTGGAAAATAATAAACTATATAATAACATAAGCTTTTGTAAAGCACAAAGGTGTGCCATTGATATCATAGTTGATTTACTTTTATCGAGTTTGTGCGCAGCCCTGTTCGTGCATAATCAAACGATTTTGTTTTCAATGACTCAGTTACTCATGCAAATATCATTTCGTAAGAATACGTTTCTTTTTGTAAAGCGCTGAGTTATACTTTGCCATTTTTATAGCTAGTTTTCTACCAGTTTGTACCTTTTATCGTCTCAAGTAATGATACACTAAGGGCTTTGAATGAATTGTTTCAGATTATCATTAAATGAGTTAGATATAATTATGAATTTATCTATTTTTCAATTCGATATTCACTTTATGTACAATGTGTGTTTGTGTGGTTTGAGATCGTATTGATGATAAATGTAAAAGTAAAATAAACAGAAACATATACCACAGATTCAACCACATGGAATCACGAAGTCAAAAACTGTCAGGAACATGGAGACAGAGTCAGGAAAATATCAGAATACCAATTTATATCTTGACTTTTAATTGAAACAATACATGATATTATTGGTAATTTGTAGCCACGCTACAGTACTATAAATAGAATTCCCGGGGAATCACCTAGTTAGAACCGTGTTACGAAGAATTGTTATTGGTATTGTACCTTACTACCACCAATCAGCCATGTTAGATTTGTTGGTGAATTGATCCAACGCCACCAATAGTTATCACAAAGGTATACTGAGACTTAAAGTAGGAGCAGAGAAGGCGGTGATATATGTGGTGGTTAACATTGTGGTTAGGGAACTGTTATAACATTGTTATGATAATGGTGATTTAATGTAGGTTTAAGGCTAAGATATTGTCCGGTTCAGGAAAAAAAATCGGGTAGCCTGAAGGTATAGGAAGGATTAAAGTAGTACCAGCATACACGTTTAATATCACTGTCTTCAAAAGAAACATACACAGACAAAACATAATAAATATGATAGAGAAGCTTCACATCGGCAAATTGTAATGACACTATCAATATAAGTTCCTGAAATATAGTGGCCAACACCACAAACTATTAAACATATTTTAGAAAACTCCATTTAAGCTTAATTAATACCTTTCAAGTGATGTGCTTAAATTTAGATAATAAAAAAGTGTAAAAAACAACATCTTTTAACTGGGAGTAAAAACAATTAACACATACCTTTCCTTGAATAAAGCGTCCTGGTGTGACAGACAATTGTTTTACTTGGTATTTCTATGAAGAGGATATATTTTGTGCGGGAAGTAAGAGCTATCGGACGGTACAAAATCCTCGGAAAATAATCAAATAATGTCTGAAGAGTCGGCAGTCGTTAGCCAGATGTATAGGGAACCATTGCAAAGGTACACAGTTGTCAGTGAAGGAATAGGTATAGGGTAGAGAAAAGATACATGTAAGTATGTATGTGTCAGTGTAAGGTAAATATTTAGGGTGACAGAAGAAAAAGTATAGGGAAGGGATAAGTTAGGTTCAGAGCTAATGTTGGGTTATTGTTAAGGTATGATTGTGTTAAATTTTCAATGTTTATATCATTGTATGGACTAGCCATTTATACGTATATAATATACATGTAAAATAATATTCTTTGTATATAAATGATAATCCAAAACAGTGGAAATATCATAATATGCAACAGATATTACATGTTTGACACGAACTGGACAATATTACGACATCTGTTGATTATAGTATCCACCGTTTACTGTCGAGTTTTAAATATTTATTGTTGAACGATAAGAAAATTACACCAAGTGCATACCACTATGTCGCAGTCACTTGACATTGGATGGTTCGACACTTGCTCCTAGTTTTATGGCTAGTGATTACATGTAGGTTTAAGGCTAAGCTTGACCGGTTCAGACACACAATTGGGTATCATGATTGTATTGGATTGAGTAAAGTAGTATCAGCATATAATTTCACTATCACTGTCTTCAAAAAAACCCATACATAGACAAAACATAATTAATATGATAGAGCAGCTTCACATCGACAAATTGTTATGCAACTATCAGTATAAATTGCTGAAATATAGTGACCAAAACACCACAAACTATCAAACATATTTTAGAAAACTCCATTTAAGCTTAATTAATACCTTTCAAGTAATGTGCTTAAATTAAGATAATAAAAATGTTTAAAATAACAACATCATTGAACTGGGAGTGAAAACAATTAACACATACCTTTCCTTGAATAAAGAGTCCTGGTGTGATAGACAATTGTTTTACTGAGGTATTTCTATGAAGAGGATATTTTGCGCGGAAGGTAAGAGCTATCAGACGTTACAAAATCCTCGGAAAATAATCAAATAATGTCTGAAGTATAGCTAACCGTTAGCCAGATGAATAGATAAACCTTGAATATATAATGATATACGCAATATGTGTACACAACTCTATACCACTCTATACAACTCTATACTTTATAGTTATCAAAAAATGTCGGCAGTCTGCCAGGTGTATAAAAAACATGTTGCCTATATTTTGTTTTGATTTTGCTACGCTTGTGTGTAAGTCTGAATGTTGGAAAATAATAAACTATATACATGTAATAACATAAGCTTTTGTAAAGCACAAAGGTGTGTCATTGATATCATAGTTGATTTACTTTTATCGAGTTTGTGCGCAGCCCTGTTCGTGCATAATCAAACGATTTTGTTTTCAATGACTCAGTTACTCATGCAAATATCATTTCGTAAGAATACGTTTCTTTTTGTAAACACAGCAGAGGTTTATTTAACGGCAAACACATATTCATATAAGCTTCACATGCGTGTTAAAGATATTTCATTCTTTAAATGTATGCTTAATTTTCTTTAGCGTTGCCATTACAAATTTTTTTTACCCTTTTTATAGCTACGTTATTGAAATCCATTTATTCTCTGAAAATAACTATGGATCCTTGCAGTATGAATTAGAAACATATACACCGTGTCATGTGTTAAATATATTATGACAGGCAAGTTTTCTTTCCCCGCCAAAACTGATATATGGTATAACAGGTGGAAATGTCTTGTGGAAAAAAATGCAGTCGTTGTGAACACTATGCTCCCCAATCCAAGACTTGGGTTTCAGTTATGTATCGCGTCCTTAACGAAAGAGTATGGCAGTATAACAATGCGCTAAAATATCATGTTGTGAATAAGAATATTTTAGTTGTGATTTAGGATGAAGATTATCAAAGGTGAAGTACCCATCTGTTGTTATTTGACCTCAGGAGAAACAAATTACTTCATTCTGTTTTTTATTTTCATGTCTATTTAAGGAATAAAGTGTCTTTCTAGTGGATCTATCAAAGGATAAAGTTCAGTTGGTGTCGGGATATTCTAAAGGGAACGCGAAGCGTTCCATGCCACATGAATATCTCAACTCCAACTGAACTTTATCCTTTGATAGATCCACCAGAAAGAC
>NW_018479590.1:12043-12760 GCF_002113885.1 Mizuhopecten yessoensis | reverse complement strand
GAAAACGGTTCGAGTGGATTATCAAGTACACGTACTATCGAAAACTGTTCGAGTGGTTTATTAAGTATACGTACTATCGAAAACGGTTCGAGTGGATTATCAAGTACACGTACTATCGAAAACGGTTCGAGTGGATTATCAAGTATACGTACTATCTAAAACG
Organism: Mizuhopecten yessoensis; assembly: GCF_002113885.1. Classification (NCBI taxonomy): domain Eukaryota; kingdom Metazoa; phylum Mollusca; class Bivalvia; order Pectinida; family Pectinidae; genus Mizuhopecten; species Mizuhopecten yessoensis. The sequence continues at coordinate 12,597 of NW_018479590.1, read as the reverse complement.
GTTCGAGTGGATTATTAAGTATACGTACTATCGAAAACGGTTCGAGTGGATTATTAAGTATACGTACTATCGAAAAAGGTTCGAGTGGATTATCAAGTACACGTACTATCGAAAACGGTTCGAGTGGATTATCAAGTATACGTACTATCGGAAAAGGATCGAGTGGATTATTAAGTATACGTACTATCGAAAAAGGTTCGAGTGGATTTTCAAGTACACGTACTATCGAAAACGGTTTGAGTGGATTATCATGTATACGTAATATCGAAAACGGTTCGAGTGGATTATGAATTGCAGGTAATATCAAAGGCCGATTCAGGGTAGTTATAAAGAACGCATGACATCAAAGGTCGAATCGGCTGAATTGTGTGAACTTACCGGCGAATTAGAATGAATAAGATAAAGAGCAAGTTACATCGGGCACATTCTACCCAGGAGGCGAACAGCCTTTCTGTGATGCTCCGAGACTCCATGTATCTCGCATGGCCAGCTGCAAGTTTTGCTGAGGACAACTCGAGCGAGGCCAAGAAGAGACTACTCCGTCAAAGTGCAGC
>NW_018479590.1:0-11431 GCF_002113885.1 Mizuhopecten yessoensis | reverse complement strand
TCTATGTATCAGTATGTAGTTACACTGGTTACTGATCTATGTATCAGTATGTAGTTACACTGGTTACCGATCTATGTATCAGTATGTAGTTACATTGGTTACCGATCTATGTATCAGTATGTAGTTACACTGGTAACCGATCTATGTATCAGTATGTAATTACACTGGTTACCGATCAATGTATCAGTATGTAGTTACACTGGTAACCGATCTATATATCAGTATGTAGTTACACTGGTTACCGATCAATGTATCAGTATGTAGTTACACTGGTTACTGATCTATGTATCAGTATGTAGTGACACTGGTTACTGATCTATGTATCAGTATATAGTTACACTGGTTACCAATCAATGTATCAGTATGTAGTTACACTGGTTACCGATCAATGTATCAGTATGTAGTTACACTGGTTACTGATCTATGTATCAGTATGTAGTTACACTGGCTACCAATCTATGTATCAGTATGTAGTGACACTGGCTACGAATCTATATATCAGTATATAGTGACACTGTTACCGATCTATGTATCAGTATGTAGTGACACTGGTTACTGATCTATATATCAGTATGTATTTACACTGGTTACTGATCTATGTATAAGTATGTAGTTACACTGGTTACCGATCTATGTATCAGTATGTAGTGACACTGTTACCGATCTATGTATCAGTATGTAGTGACACTGTTTACCGATCTATATATCAGTGTATAGTGACACTGTTACCGATCTATGTATCATTATGTAGTTACACTGGTTACCGATCTATATATAAGTATGTAGTTACACTGGTTACCGATCTATATATAAGTATGCAGTTACACTGGTTACCGATCTATGTATCAGTATGTAGTTACACTGGTTACCGATCTATGTATTATTATGTAGTTACACTGGTTACCGATCTATGTATCAGTATGTAGTGACACTGTTACCGATCTATGTATCAGCATGTAGTTATACTGTTTACCGATCTATGTATTAGTATGTAGTTACACTGGTTACCGATCTATGAATTATTATGTAGTTACACTGGTTACCGATCTATGTATCAGTATGTAGCTACACTGGTTACCGATGTATATATCAGTATGTAGTTACACTGGTTACCGATCTATATATCAGTATGTAGTTACACTGGTTACCGATCTATGTATCAGTATGTAGTGACACTGGCTACCGATCTATATATCAGTATGTAGTTACACTGGTTACTGATCTATGTAGCAGTATGTAGTGACACTGGCTACTGATCTATGTATCAGTATGTAGTGACACTGGCTACCGATCTATACATCAGTATGTAGTTACACTGGTTACTGATCTATATATCGGTATGTAGTTACACTGGTTACTGATCTATATATCAGAATGTAGTTACACTGGTTACTGATCTATGTATCAGTATGTAGTGACACTGGCTACCGATCTATGTATCAGTATGTAGTTACACTGGTTACCGATCTATATATCAGTATGTAGTTACACTGGTTACCGATCTATATATCAGTATGTAGTAACACTGGTTACCGATCAATATATCAGAATGTAGATGTAGTTACACTGGTTACCGATCTATATATCTAGTGACACTGGTTACCGATCTATGAATCAGTATGTAGTGACACTGGCTACCGATCTATGTATCAGTATGTAGTTACACTGGTTACAGATCTATATATCAGTATGTAGTTACACTGGTTACCGATCTATATATCAGTATGTAGTTACACTGGTCACCGATCTATGTATCAGTATGTAGTTACACTGGTAACCGACCTATGTACTAGTATGTAGTTACACTGGTAACCGATCTATGTATCAGTATGTATCTCCACCGGTTACATGTACCGATCTATATATGATGTGGGTGTCACAGTGACGGTACAGACACATGATGTAGTTACACTGGTAACAGACCTATGTACTAGTATGTAGTTTCACTGGTAACCGATCTATGTATCGGTATGTAGTTACACTGGTAACCGATCTATATATCAGGATGTAGTGACACTGGTTACCGATCTATGTATCAGTATGTATCTCCACCGGTTACATGTACCGATCTATATATGATGTGGGTGTCACAGTGACGGTACAGACATATGATGTGGGTGTCACATTGACGGTACAGACACATGATGTAGGTGTCACAGTGACGTTACAGACACATGATGTAGGTGTCACAGTGACGTTACAGACACATGATGTAGGTGTCACAGTGACGTTACAGACACATGATGTAGGTGTCACAGTGACGTTACAGACACATGATGTAGGTGTCACAGTGACGTTACAGACATATGATGTGGGTGTCACGGTGACGGTACAGACATATGATGGAGGTGTCACAGTGACGGTACAGACAATGTTTTGTATGGGTCACAGTGACGGTACAGGCACATGATGTAGGTGTCACGGTGACGGTACAGACACATGATGTAGGTGTCACAGTGACGTTACAGACACATGATGTAGGTGTCACAGTGACGGCACAGACACTTGATGTGGGTGTCACAGTGACGGTACAGACATTTGATGTGGGTGTCACAGTGACGGTACAGACATATGATATAGGTGTCACAGTGACGGTACAGACATATGATATAGGTGTCACAGTGACGGTAAAGACATATGATGTGGATGTAGTGACACGAGTTACTGATCTATGTATCAGTATGTAGTTACACTGGTAACCGATCTATATATCAGTATGTAGTGACACTGCGTACCGATCTATGTATCAGTATGTATCTCCACCGGTTACATGTACCGATCTATATATGATGTGGGTGTCACAGTGACGGTACAGATATTTGATATAGGTGTCACAGTGACGTTACAGACATATGATGTAGGTATCACAGTGACGGTACAGACACATGATGTAGGTGTCACAGTGACGTTACAGACATATGATATAGGGGTTACCGATCTATGTATCAGTATGTAGTTACACTGGTAACCGATCTATATATCAGTATGTAGTGACACTGGTTACCGATCTATGTACTAGTATGTAGTTACACTGGTAACCGATCTATGTATCAGTATGTAGTTACACTGGTTACCGATCTATGTATCAGTATGTATCTCCACCGGTTACATGTACCGATCTATATATGATGTGGGTGTCACAGTGACGGTACAGATATTTGATATAGGTGTCACAGTGACGTTACAGACATATGATATAGGTGTCACGGTGACGGTACAGACATATGATGTAGGTGTCACAGTGACGGTACAGACAATGTTTTGTATGGGTCACAGTGACGGTACAGGCACATGATGTAGGTGTCACGGTGACGGTACAGACACATGATGTAGGTGTCACATTGACGGTACAGACACATGATGTAGGTGTCACGATGACGGTACAGACACATGATGTAGGTGTCATCAGTGACGGTACAGACACATGATGTAGGTGTCACGGTGACGGTACAGACACATGATGTAGGTGTCACGGTGACGGTACAGACATATGAAGTAGTTATCACAGTGACGGTACAGACAATGTTATGTATGTGTCACAGTGACGGTACAGGCACATGATGTAGGTGTCACGGTGACGGTACAGACACATGATGTAGGTGTCACATTGACGGTACAGACACATGATGTAGGTGTCACGGTGACGGTACAGACAATGTTATGTATGGGCCACAGTGACGGTACAGGCACATGATGTAGGTGTCACGATGACGGTACAGACACATGATGTAAGTGTCATCAGTGACGGTACAGACACATGCTGTAGGTGTCACGGTGACGTTACAGACACATGATGTAGGTGTCACAGTGACGGTACAGACACATGATGTAGGTATCACGGTGACGGTACAGACATATAAAGTAGTTATCACAGTGACGGTACAGACAATGTTATGTATGTGTCACAGTGACGGTACAGGCACATGATGTAGTTGTCACGGTGACGGTACAGACACATGACGTAGGTGTCACAGTGACGGTACAGACACATGATGTAGGTGTCACAGTGACGGCACAGACACTTGATGTGGGTGTCACAGTGACGGTACAGACACATGATGTAGGTGTCACAGTGACGGTACAGACACATGATGTAGGTGTCACAGTAACGGTACAGACACATGCTTTAGGTGTCACAGTGACGGCACAGACATATAATGTAGGTGTTACAGTGACGTTACAGACACATGATGTAGGTGTCACAGTGACGATACAGATATATGATGTAGGTGTCACAGCGACGGTACAGACATATGATGTAGGTATCACAGTGACGGTACAGACATATGATGTGGGTGTCACAGTGACGGCACAGACACTTGATTAGGGTGTCACAGTGACGGTAAAGACACATGATGTAGGTGTCACAGTGACGGTACAGACACATGATATAGGTGTCACAGTGACGGTACAGACACATGATGTAGGTATCACAGTGACGTTACAGACATATGATGTAGGTGTCACAGTGACTGTATAGACACATGATGTAGGTGTCACAGTGACGGTACAGACATGTGATGTAGATGTCACAGTGACGGTACAGACATATGATGTAGGTGTCACAGTGACGTTACAGACACATGATGTAGGTGTCACAGTTACGTTACAGACTTATGATGTAGGTGTCACAGTGAAGGTACAGACACATGATGTAGGTGTCACAGTGACGGTACAGACATGTGATGTAGGTGTCACAGTGACGGTACAGACACATGATGTAGGTGTCACAGTGAGAGTACAGACACATGATGCAGGTGTCACAGTGACGTTACAGACACATGATGTAGGTGTCACAGTGAGAGTACAGACACATGATGCAGGTGTCACAGTGACGTTACAGACACATGATGTAGGTGTCACAGTTACGTTACAGACTTATGATGTAGGTGTCACAGTGAAGGTACAGACACATGATGTAGGTGTCACAGTGACGGTACAGACATGCTAGGTATGGGTCACATACTAGGCCCTCTTCTTTATCAAGTGTTACTCTACGATAGTTGCTTTTTTATTTGGATATTCCTGTTTTTTTATCATCTCTGTTAAAGAGAGTATACAGAGCCCAGCCAACAATGCTTAGCACTTCTCAACACTATGTAATCTGACACAGATCCTGTATTGTGTTGGGTACCTAGTGTTCTATGTTAGGATTGTTTACAACAATGGTTCGGCACTTCTCAACACTATGTAATCTGACACAGATCCTGTATTGTGTTGGGCACTAAGCGTTCTATGTTAGGATTGTTTACAACAATGGTTCGCACTTCTCAACACTATGTTATCTGACACAGATCCTGGATTGGGTTGGGCACTTAGTGTTCTATGGTAGGATTGTTTACAACAATGGTTCGGCACTTTTCAACACTATGGAATCTGGCACAAATCCTGTATTGTGTTGGGCACTTAGTGTTATATGTAAGGATTGTTTACAACAATGCTCAGCACTTCTCAACACTTATGCGATCTGGCACAGATACTGTATTGTGTTGGGCACTTAGTGTTCTATGTTAGGATTGTTTACAACAATGGTTCGGCATAAAAGAGCTGTGATGCCCTTGGAATAAACATCGAAAATCAAAGGTCAAATTTCACTCCATCCATACAATAGTTGGGTTAATTTGACTTCGTCACGGCGGTACAGTCTCATTATAAACCTCTTTGTGGGATATTGCTGCGAGGAAATGTCACATCCTACTATTGTCCATTACACATGCTTTCTACAAGAACATTTCACGTGATCGGAGATAAAAGGGCGAAGGTGAAAGCAGCATCACATGTTAATTGGTAGAGCTTTCGGAACACAAGTGTGTGACGTCACGGCCTTAATAGATCGGTAAACGACTGCGTGACGTTCCGTGGTGGCCTTGTTCTCAGTGTTTACGGACAATAGTTGTATGTCCGGGGAGTAAAGTAAGGACCTTGCTGAGTAGCTATGTATACTAGATACATGTAACTAACCCGGATAATACTATATAACTACAGTATAGGATGATGTATTACACCAATGTGGTGATCCTATGGGGTGACAGTTTAAGTTATATTTTACATTCACGCCATACGTATACGAGCGTAACAAGTGGTCAGATATTACATAGTATACATTGATGGACATAGTACACACATAATATGACACATGATACAATTTATACAATAACAACCCATTTCAATAATTCTTTTAGCTAACTTATTTTAGATATTAAGTAGCTTCATTACTCTTTGTATAAATTTACTTACTTTTGTTAAAAGTACCGTGTTACATATTGAACACATTCCTTTCATTTTGATATAAGTTGGGTTGACATAATAGTAATTTGGTATATAGTTGTCTAAGAGCTACAACAGATACATTAGTATATTGGTATAAGTAGTGGTATATATTCGTCCCCAACACAGTTATTACATAGGGGACATAACCTTTCCTCGCGTGGGACTCTATTCCATCTTCCTGTTTCTATAGGAAATTTTATATTTGATGTTCTTAATTTACATATTACTTTTTGTTCATTACGAATAAGCTTTAAAAGATATGGTTCAATATTAAACTGGTATTTGAATAAGGAGTAAACTTGCCTTCTCGAGGAAGTTTCAACATCATGAAACCAACTTCGAATGAATTGATTGCACAATCTCTGCTTAATGATGTTTTCAAGCATTGTCTATTAACTGTACATGATATTTGGAAAGTCCATAAATGATTAAGTCCAGTATTGTTTAAAATATCTCGTATATACGTTAACCATTTAAAACTTAGCACAGAATTCTGGTGCAAATTATACATTAACTTATACATTACACTAGATAATTTCGATCCACCCGTTATAAGCTTATGCCAGAACATAACTATTCTAACACTGATTTTTATTTCTAGGGGATACCTTTCCAACTCACCATATACCATATACTTTGGGGTGCCCCTCCGAATGTTAAGAATTTTCTTACAAAACCGTAAATGTATTTTTTCGATACTTTTTGTATTTGTATAGCTCCCGCTCGATTTCACATCCATATAATAAGATATAAAGCTTTTTTTGCTTGCTCTGTTAGTTTACTTTTGTAAAAACACCGTTTCAGTTCAACATTATTCCAAGATATGGGTACGAATCTTGTATTTCGAAAATCTCATTATTGATAGAAAAGTGATGGTCTGTCTCTCTTACTCTTTCTTTTTTCAAAAATCAAAACTTTAGTGTTTTGTGTATTAACTGTTAATTTCAATATATTACAATAATTTTGGAATTCATTCAATGCGTTTTGTAGGCCATCTGGAGTTTCTGACAAAGGCACTGTATCAACAGCATATAATATAATAAACAATTTGAAGTACACACCTACATTTTTATCACTAAGGGCATACACTTCATTCAAACAAGAAACATTACGTTGATTGAGGAAATCCTCCAGATCGTTAAGGAAGGGGGAAAACTAAATGACGAAAACTTTTCTCCTTGTTTTACCCCGACATTGCACATGAAAATGTCGGATGTATCATTGCCGTTAATTACGCATGATTTGGTATTTTCATATCAATTATAAAAGACTTTAAATAGTTTGCCCGTAATGTTACTATTTTGTAATTGATAGTGTATACCTCCTATGAGGTGATAGTCTATACCTCCTATGGGGTGATTGTGTATACCTCCTATGTGGTGATAGTGTATACCTTCTCTGGGGTGATAGTGTATACCTCTTATGTGGTGATAGTGTATCCTTCTATGGGGTGATAGTGTATACCTCATATGGGGTGATAGTGTATACCTTCTAAAGAGTGATAGTGTATACGTCCTATGGAGTGATAGTGTATACCTCCTATAGGGTGATTGTGTAGCCTCCTAAAGGGCGATTGTGTATACCTCCTATGGAGTGATAGTGTATACTTCCTATGTGGTGATAGTGTATGCCTTCTATGGGGTGATAGTGTATACCTCTTATGTGGTGATAGTGTATACATGATAGTGTATTCCTCCTATGAGGTGATAGTCTATACCTCCTATGGGGTGATTGTGTATATACCTATGGGGTGATAGTGTATATCTCCTATGGGGTGATTGTGTATATACCTATGGGGTGATAGTGTATACCTTCTAAAGAGTGATAGTGTATACGTCCTATGGAGTGATAGTGTATACCTCATATGGGGTGATAGTGTATACCTCATATGGGGTGATAGTGTATACCTCATATGGGGTGATAGTGTATACCTACTATGTGGTAATAGTGTATACATCCTATGTGGTGATTGTGTATACATTCTATGTGGTGATAGTGTATACCTTCTAAAGAGTGATAGTGTATACGTCCTATGGAGTGATAGTGTATACCTCATATGGGGTGATAGTGTATACCTCTTATGTGGTGATAGTGTATACCTTCTCTGGGGTGATAGTGTATACCTCATATGGGGTGATAGTGTATACCTCTTATGTGGTGATAGTGTATACCCCCTATGTGGTGATAGTGTATACATCCTATGTGGTGAGAGTGTATACCTTCTATGTGGGGATAGTGTATACCTCCTATGGGATGATAGTGTATTAGTGTATACCTCCTATGTGGTAATAGTGTATACATCCTATGTGGTGAGAGTGTATACCTTCTATGTGGGGATAGTGTATACCTCCTATGTGATGATAGTGTATACCCCCTATGGGGTGATAGTGTATATCTCCTATGGGGTGATTGTGTATTCCTCCTAAAGGGTGATAGTGTATACATCCTATGTGGTGATTGTGTATACATTCTATGTGGTGATAGTGTATACCTTCTCTGGGGTGATAGTGTATACCTCATATGTGGTGATAGTGTATACCTTCTCTGGGGTGATAGTGTATACCTCATATGGGGTGATAGTGTATACCTCTTATGTGGTGATAGTGTATACATCCTATGTGGTGAGAGTGTATACCTTCTATGTGGGGATAGTGTATACCTCCTATGGTGTGATAGTGTATACCCCCTATGTGGTGATAGTGTATACCTTCTAAAGAGTGATAGTGTATACGTCCTATGGAGTGATAGTGTATACCTCATATGTGGTGATAGTGTATACCTTCTCTGGGGTGATAGTGTATACCTCATATGTGGTGATAGTGTATACCTTCTCTGGGGTGATAGTGTATACCTCTTATGTGGTGATAGTGTATACCTTCTCTGGGGTGATAGTGTATACCTCATATGGGGTGATAGTGTATACCTCATATGGGGTGATAGTGTATACCTCATATGTGGTGATAGTGTATACCTTCTAAAGAGTGATAGTGTATACGTCCTATGGAGTGATAGTGTATACCTCATATGGGGTGATAGTGTATACCTCCTATGTGGTGATAGTGTATACATTAAATGGGGTGATAGTGTATACATCCTATGTGGTGATAGTGTATACCTTCTATGGGGTGATAGTGTATACCTCCTATGGGGTGATTGTGTATACCTCCTATGGGGTGATTGTGTATACCTCCTATGGAGTGATAGTGTATACCTCCTATGGGGTGATTGTGTATACATCGTATGTTGTGATAGTGTATACGTCCTATGGGGTGATAGTGTATACATCCTATGTGGTGATAGTGTATACATCCTATGTGGTGATAGTGTATACCTTCTATGGGGTGATAGTGTATACTTCCTATGGGGTGATTATGTATACCTCCTATGGAGTGATAGTGTATACCTCATATGGGGTGATTGTGTATACCTCCTATGGAGTGATAGTGTATACCTCCTATGTTGTGATAGTGTATACCTCCTATTGGGTGATTGTGTATACCTCCTATGGGGTGATAGTGTATACCTCCTATGGGGTGATAGTGTATACCTCTTATGTGGTGATAGTGTATACGTCCTATGGAGTGATAGTGTATACCTTCAATGGGGTGATTGTGTATACCTCCTATGGAGTGATAGTGTATACCTCATATGGGGTGATTGTGTATACTTCTTAAAGGGTGATAGTGTATACCTCTTATGTGGTGATAGTGTATACCCCCTATGGGGTGATAATGTATACCTCCTATGGGGTGATAGTGTATACCTTCTATGGGGTGATAGTGTAAACCTCCTATGTGGTGATAGTGTATACGTCCTATGGGGTGATAGTGTATATCTCCTATGGGGTGATTGTGTATACATTGTACCTCCTATGGGGTGATAGTGAATACCTTCTATGTGGTGATTGTGTATACCTCCTATGTGATGATAGATAGTGTATACCTTCTATGGGGTGATAGCGTATACCCCCTATGGGGTGATAGTGTATATCTTCTATGGGGTGATAGTGTAAACCTCCTATGTGCTGATAGTGTATACCTCCTATGTGATGATAGATAGTGTATACCTTCTATGGGGTGATAGCGTATACCCCCTATGGGGTGATAGTGTATATCTTCTATGGGGTGATAGTGTAAACCTCCTATGTGCTGATAGTGTATACCTCCTATGTTGTGATAGTGTATACCTCCTATGTGATGATAGATAGTGTATACCTTCTATGGGGTGATAGCGTATACCCCCTATGGGGTGATAACGTATACCTCCTATGGGGTGATAGTGAATACCTTCTATGTGGTGATTGTGTATACCTCCTATGTGATGATAGTGTATACCTCCTATGGGGCGATAGTGTATACCTCCTATGGGATGATAGAGTATACCTCCTATGGGGTGATAGTTTATACCTTCTATGGGGGGATTGTGTATACCTCCTATGGAGTGCTAGTGTATACCTCATATGGGGTGATAGTGTATACCTCCTATGCGATGATAGTGTATACCTCCTATGCGATGATAGTGTATACCTCCTATGTTGTGATAGTGTATGAGTGATAGTGTATACCTCATATGGGGTGATAGTGTATACCTTCTATGGGTTGATAGTGTATACCTCCTATGGGGCGATAGTGTATACCTCCTATGGGGGGATAGTGTATACCTCCTATGGGTTGATAGTGTATACCTACTATGGGGTGATAGTGAATCTCCTATGGGGTGATAGTGTATACCTTCTATGGGGTGATAGTGTAAACCTCCTATGTGATGATAGTGTATACCTCCTATGGGTTGATAGTGTATACCTCCTATGGGGTGATAGTGTATACCTCCTATGGGGTGATAGTGTATACCTCCTATGGGGTGATAGTGTATACCTCCTATGGGGTGATAGTGTATACCTCCTATGGGGTGATAGTGTATACCTCCTATGGGGTGATTGTGTATACCTCCTATGGAGTGATAGTGTATACCTCCTATGGGGTGATTGTGTATACCTCCTAAAGGGTGATAGTGTATACCTCTTATGTGGTGATAGCGTATACCCCCTATGGGGTGATAGTGTATACCTCCTATGGGGTGATAGTGTATACCTTCTATGGGGTGATAGCGTATACCCCCTATGGGGTGATAGTGTATACCTCCTAAAGGGTGATTGTGTATA
>NW_018479589.1:5045-12715 GCF_002113885.1 Mizuhopecten yessoensis | reverse complement strand
AGTCACATCACATACCTGCAAAAGAAACAGTTATATCATCAGCAACGTCAAATATATGACATCTCATGTTCAAACTAAGGATAGGATATCAAAGAATCAGACAGTAATGCAATGCATGCAATGCATGCAAAAGCACGTGTTCTGGCAGTGACATAACAATCTGGAGTGGATGACCCAAACACTTTATGCTAAGAGGATGTGCTAAAAACAGACTGTGTGAAATATCTGTGATAAGAAAAAGTGTTAAGATGACTCTGCTTTTGAAAATGTGCGTTTATCAGTGTGCTTTTTTGGAATTTCAATGTAAATAATTGATTCAATTATTATTTAATTTCAAAGCTTTTTTTGAGTTGTTGTTTATCTCTGCTTGTCAAAACAAGAAACCAAGAGCGCCTGTATCGCTCACCTGAATAATATAGCACTCCATGGTAGGTGCTGTCATATGAAATTTCAGAAAGATCCATCAAGTACTTTAGATATAGCGAGAACAAACTTCAAACAGAGCCCCACCCCTATGCCCCTAGGGGGTCATACCCATCAATTATACAAAATTGAGTCCCCTTGGCCCAAGGATGCTCTAGATTAAAATGGTAAAATCCCTTAATCCTGATGGTCAAAGAAAGATTATAAAGCTTTACCTCTATTTCCCCCATTGGACCCCTCCTTTCTGCCCCCAGGGAGGCCACAATCACTGTTTATACAAAATTGAGTCCCTTTTGCCCAAGGATGCTCCAGACTGAATAAGGATAAAATCCCTTCATCGCCATGGTAGAAGAAGGATTATAAAGGTTTTACCTCTATTTCCCCTAATAGGCCCCTCCTCTCTGCCTCCAGAGGGGTCAGACACACTGTTTGTACAAAATTGAGTCCCTTTTGCCTAAAGATGCTCCAGACTAAATAAGGATAAAATCCCTTAATCGCCATGGTAGAAGAAGGATTATAAAGGTTTTACCTATATTTCCCCTATTGGGCCCCGCCCTTCAAGTCCCAGGGGGGCCACACCAACCGTGTATACAAATTGGTTTTCCTTTACCCAAGGATGCTCCACACCAAATATGGACCAAATCCTTTCATTCCTACAGAAGAAGAATTTTAAAGAATAATTTGCTGTTTCCCCTATTGGGCCCCGTCTCTCAGGCCCCTGGGGGACCAGACCCACAGTTTATACAAAATTGGTTCCCCTTCACCCAAGGATGCTTCAGAACAAATCCTTTTATCCCTACAGAAGAAGAAGGATTTTGAAGAATTTGCTATATTTCCCCTATTGGGCCCCGCCCCTCAGCCCCCGGGGGCCCAGACCCACCGTTTATACAAAATTGGTTCCCCTTTACCCATGGATGCTCCACACCAAATATGGACCCAATCCTTTCATTCCTACAGAAAAAGAAGGATTTTAAAGAAGTTGCTATATTTCCCCTATTGGGCCCCGCCCCTCAGCCCCCAGGGGGGTCACACCCACGATTTATACAAAATGGGTTCCCCTTGACCCAAGAATGCTTCTGACCAAATATGGATAAATCCTTTCATTCCTACAAAAGAAGAAGGATTCTAAAGAATAATTTGCTATGTTTCCCTTATTGGACCCCGCCCCTCAGGCCCCTGCTGGGACCAGACCCACAGTTTATACAAAAGTGGTTTCCCTTCACCCAAGGATGCTTTAATTCAGACCAAACATGCAACAAATCCTTTCAATCCTTCAAAAGAAGAAAGAATTTTAAAGAATTTGCTATATTTCCCCTATTGGGCCCCGCCCCTCAGCCCCCAGGGGGGTCACACCCACGATTTAAACAAAATTGGTTCCCCTTGACCTAAGGATGCTTCTGACCAAATATGGACCCAATCCTTTCATTCCTACAAAAGGAGAAGGATTCTAAAGAATAATTTGCTATATTTCCCCTATTGGACCCGACCCCTCAGGCCTCTGTGGGGACCAGACCCACAGTTTATACAGAATTGGTTTCCCTTCACCCAAGGTTGCTTCAGAACAAATATGGAACAAATCCTTTCATTCCTACAGAAAAAGAAGGATTTTAAAGAATTTGTTATATTGGGCCCCGCCCCTCAACTCCCAGGATGCCAGATCCACCATTTATACAACATTTGTTCCCCTTCCCCCAAGGATGCTTTTAACCAAATTTGGTCAAAATCTGCTCAGTCGTTCATGACTAGTAGCCTTTAAAGGAAAAGTTGACGGACGATCGACGGACGACGGACGCTGCGGTATGGCATAAGGTCACCATGGTTCTTCGGACCAGGTGAGCTAAAAATCACAAAAAAAACCACCCCAACTAATCACTGTAAATAACCCCTTTTTCACGCCTCTGCAATAGGACCTCTCGGGGGCATAAACGTACAATTGTTGAAGCCTCCGTAATTTAAAGAAGAAGGGGCATCTAGATCTGCCTCTGTCAAAGCAGCAGCAGCAGACCTCAAATATGATTTCTATCATTGGAAAATAAAATATGTGACACAGAATGGCCTGGCCGACTGGTCGTCGCCAAGACGCATTACAGGAAACTGCACGCGCGTTTTGACTGGCTTACTATACACATTATTATGAATAAGACATTATTAGATAATTCCGGATATCCGTATCCGTCCGTAAACTAACATTAGTCACACCATGAAACTCTTCAGTGTCGTAAGTCAATAAAGTCAGTTACCATTCTACCTACAAATGCAGGCGTCTGTTACAAAGGGTTTAGTTTGTTATACCAGTAATCCTATAACATGAGAGGCCGCTGGTCGGCCTTTTTTTTATCGGATATGATTTTGCCGACTGCGACCTCTCATTTCCGAAGCACTTATTCTTTGATGCAGTTTCCGGGCGGAACAAAATCGGCTTGAAAAACTCACTTAAGTGGTTAACAGTTCATGACAACGATGTCTACTCACGGTTCATATAATAAAGATCTCATATGTATGTCACAGACACAAATATATAGTATATTACGGAATAGAACACTCAAAATACATGTCCATGTCGTTGTAGCACATCTCTGACCTACATTTAAAACATGGCTTCCTGGATAAATACAAAATAGCAGGGGGATTTCAAACGGAACGAAATGATACGGAGTTTGTTTGTATTCCGCTTGTGAAACATTACATGTAATCCATTTTTGTATTAACTGGAAAAATCATGGCAAATGCTGTCTGCTTCGCTTCGAATGAGGAAAAACTCATTATTTATGTCTTGGACACGAAGTTTTTTCAAATAATCATGGATTTATGGAAAGGAATATTTATTGGACCCTTTTGACCATTTAAATGTTTGTAAACACGATAAACTCTTTCTTAATCTGAACTTTGAAAATGTGATCGTTAGCATCGGGAAAATCAGCTATGGGCAGTTATGAGTTAAGAGGTTACGCGGCGCCTGTCAAAAGTTTTTCGTCGTGTAAAACCTCTAACATTGTTGGAGTAGTTATACCAGGTCACTAAACCCACATACACGACATGTTGTAGTCTGCTAAAACTGACCATAATCTCAGGCACAAAAATTCTGATCGGTCGCCTGTTTATGGTCAGCTATCAACTGCTGTTTAAAGGGACATCACGTGAAAAGGTGTTGTTTTTTTAATGAATGTATGTATTGTATCTACTTCCACTTATGTTACCTCGCTATCCCCATATTCATAGTCCATTCCAAATGTCCAGTTTGACCACTTGAATTGTTCGGGAAAGCCCTGCTAAAATTAGCGCCGATAACGTCACCTGACTAGGCAGTAAACAGAAGTGGTGCGAGCGAGATGAAACGGTTTCCAAAGGGGCCCCAAGAGAGGGGCCGGTCAGGCAACTGCAACCTCTTACAGCACCATGAAACCAAGTTATATGATTTCCGAGTCCGTATTCAAACTTATTGAACAGAAATTATTCATCATTAGAAGTTAATTGCACACTTGCCAATGTTCAGAATTTAAATTTATTTAGCTTTAAACATAAATTTGTTGCCAATAAAATTAAACAAGGGATGGGGCACAAGTTTTTACAATTTATCACAGCCTTCTCCCGTCATACATTTACAATTAAATGTCAACAATGATAATAGACATAATCATGAAGTAGATATATTTAGATATATATTGAATTTAGTACCGGAAATGTAGCCGGTACAGATGGTACGGGGCTAAACACCTTCCCTACACCAAGGGACAAACCTTTCTGATTTTTTTTTTATATTGCCGGGGCAGAGGAGGCCGGGTATTCATATTAGTACTAATTTAAATCTTGCATGTAAAAACAAAAATAATCATTTAATTCAGCAATATATTTAAATCATACCATTTTATTGAACCCGGTAATATTATAAATTATGTAAAACCACGGACTTAGATAAAACGTATCTCGGTGACCCAGAAAATACGCCGTGGGCCATCACAACAGTTATCCCTTGGAGGGCCTCATGGCAAAATCAAACTAACCAGTCACGTATCCCTTCCTTTCGCATAAACCACTGTATAATTAAAGAAACACAAAGTAAACTCTCTCCAATACATGCACATTAACATATTGAACTAAGTTCATCTGTGTTCAAACTCAGACAAAGATACTAGCGAGCTTTATAGTTTTAGATATTTATTCATAACATAAACAGCGCTAGCATTTCTGTCGATTCCATTTCAGCTTAACCGGCTATCCGTATACGAAGAATACATGCACCGTACTAACTGCTACGGCAGTTATTTTCTCCTTTGAATACTGCCCGCCTGCAATAATGATTCCGTAACGTACTCCTTGCGCTATCTTTTGACCATTTGGCAACTTTTCGTTTCGTAGCTGACACGGTACAACACTTTTCTTTCGCTTACTTCACGCGGCCAGTCATTTTGTTTACAAAGAAATGGTGTGCTATGCGCATGCGCTGGTAGAGGGAAATCCCTGAACAAAACGTTGGTCAGACAGGTAGAAATACCGATGTTTTTCTTAGATTTAATCATTTTTATGAATCTATTTCAGCCAAATCCGATCGTTATTTTCCATAAGGAGTCTCACTTGATATGTTTATGTAGTATTTGAAAAAAAGACAAAAAATAAAGTTACTTCACCGTGATGCCCCTTTAAAATGCGGGGATTGTCGTCGAAATCTGGCGACAGCGATTGTGAGAGTCATACATGTTTGTCAGAGAAAATAATCATACCTTTATTTCAGTTGATTCATTTCTCACTCACTTGACTAGATGTCATGTCCGTACTCGATACAATGTGGACTCTACATCGTTTTATTAAATTGAAGTGCTTTCGACTGCTCACTTCGACAGCCATTTAGCACTAGCCAATCAAAATTACTTCCGGTTAATTTGATCAAATGTAAACATTGGGCTACATTCGCGATACCGGTTGAAACGGAACGTGTGGCGCAGAAATTTTCCACGATAAACGAACACACTCGGAACGTTCTATAAGCAGAGCTAAACATGCACAGTTTCGGAGAATAAAAAACAATGTATCAAGAATATTATGCCCTTCTCTCACGCGTCCACTAAATTACATAACGTATCTTAAAAACTACATGTGGCTTGATATTGTTTTAGAAAGAAATAACGCAAACTAGCAATAGTCAGCAGTTTAGTTTCGGCCAGGTACGTCTGGACCCCTCAATCTACACGTACCAAATTTTCATGAGGTCAGCCTCGGTCCAAATCTGTACCTGTCGTTTTCTTAACAGGTTCAACCGTTTCAACCGGATACGCGAATGTATTTAATGGCTTGTTAAATGTATGCAAGTGATTGCAAGCCTTTGTTGTTTGTTTTCACAATTATAACCATTACTATTATCCATATGTTGTAAAGCGCCTTAGAGTAATTTTACAAATTATATAGGGCGCTATATAAATGCTGTATATTATTTATTATTATTATTCATCATGGGCGTAATGGTCAATGCCCTGAGGAGGCACATTCACCAACCCGGTCGACCTCATCACGGGCAGATAGGCTAGATAGACAGGAGGACGAAGTTATGGAGATGAAGCAGCAAGTTAAGGAGCTGCAGGTCCAATTTAGGGAGTTGATAGTGACAGTGGAGACAGAGGCTCTTAAAAAATCAGGGAGCCTGGCGGCTTGTGCTGCCTCGGCTCCGAAAAAGACCCCAACTCCTGCCACTATGCTACTGACTACACCTAGTGGTGGTCAGTATGTTAGCCAGGGGCCACAAACCAATAGCTGGTCACCCTGGGGGGATAGAGGTACCACTCAATCTACCTCCGTGCCACTTGAAAGTGTACCATACTCAGACCCTCGGGCAATGATTCCTAAACAGAGGGAGTCAGGGTTTGACCCTATCTTACAAGCTATCCTGAAGGATGGGAGGTATGTAAGGGGTCAAGATCAGGGTTCACATGTGTTAACATGGACAGCTGGAGGTGCCAGTGCACGCTTCCAAATGGGGGTTTAAGCTGGAATCTGCCCCAAAAGTTGAAGGGGAAATGAGTCTGCCCTTGTCATGCCTATCATCAGACAATGAAAAGGGGGCTGACTTCCTGTTGGAAGATGTCAAGCCTAGTTTGACGCTTCACAAGCAGGGAGGGGGTAATTATCCTAGGAGATATGACCCTTCACAGCCACCTTTCCAGCATGGGGGGGCGGGGGGTAACTTACCCCCAGGCAATAGGCTGCCATACACCAATGGCAGGATAAATAACTATCCCCTGTTGGGGCACATAGACACTCAGTTAGGGCAAAATCAGGTTAAGATAGAACAACATACTATTCCTGCTCATGGTCTGCCTTCAGCCGTTGCCGGTGCTTACGTGAGGGTGCCCTTAACTAGCACAGTAAATTGTGGCGTAACCACACCAGCGCATGCTACCTGCGAGGAGAATGGAAATGGACATACCCGTGACAGTTCGGACAACGAACGTCCTGCACAGCACACGCATTGCATCCCTGCTGAGCGACATATGCGCCAGCCACATCCGCCTACATGGCGCAAACGTGATGATTCGTCAGAGAGCGACGAATCTGATCAGATTTCTCCAGTGAGGGAGAGGGGAACAGTGATAAAGATTCAGGGGACTCCTCCGATGACTACCAGAGGCATCGTCAAAGGAGTAGAAGTCCTCAGTGACATAAGATGCCCACTTACTCCAGTAAAGAGCGCTGGGAGCCATTCGCTCTTAAATTCACCAAGATAATAAAGGACAATAAATGGTCGGACCGTAGGACCAAACAGCGGTTTTTCGATTGTCTGGTGGGGGATGCGTTGGAGTACGCCGATAAACTTCCACGAACTGTTGGGTTCGCAAAACTCAAGAAAAAGATGAAGGAACGGTTTAGCAACAAGGACGTCCCAGTGGTGGCCCGCAGAGAGCTAAACTTCACTAAAGAAGAGGAGAGTGAGAGTTTGGCAGAATTTGCTCAGCGGATTCAAACCATTAGTGGGGATGGCTTTGCCCATGCAGACACCACCACGAGGAACCAGATCGCTACGGAGACATTCCTCCAAGGCTGTCGCGAGAAGATGGCGGCGCATAGAGCCATGGAGAGGAATCCTTAGACTGTTCACAAGGCTCTGAAATATATAAAGGCCTCCGGAGCCAATCAGCGTGCTCTATTTGGTTCTCGCGCGCCACATTACCCTTATAGTCAGGTGGAGTTTTCAGAGGCACTAAGTCGGGGGATGATAAAGTAGAGGAAGTCCCTGTACAGTTCTCAAAAGATGAGCTACA
>NW_018479589.1:0-1204 GCF_002113885.1 Mizuhopecten yessoensis | reverse complement strand
ATTAGAATTGATCCCAGGGTCTGCCCCACCCTTGCAGACTTGGCCCCTGGGTCATAACTTTGAAACGGTTGAGATCCCCACCCCAAAACTATATATACAAATGCTTGGCAAAAAGAGACAAATGCAGTCACGATATTAGAATCGATCCTGGGGTCTGGCCACAACTCTAGGGACCTAGTTTCTGAGTCAAAGCTTGGAAACAGTTGAGATCCCCACCCCATAACCATACATAAAATTGCTGGGCATGAAAAATGTAATATAGCTATGCTACAAGGATTGGCCTTGGGGTCTGGCATATTCCCTTGATTTCATTTGGAGAACAGTTTGCCATGATTCCTTAGGTATCCAGGTGAGCGATACAAGCCCTCTGGGCCTCTTGTTATACATTGTACAACATTTAGTCAAAATTCTTTAAATAGTTGTGCAGTGTGAAGATGACCCGTCCTTCAGGAGAACAAAAAACTTCAAAATGAAGTTAAGCTTCTAAGAGCAGAGGTGAAGCAGTTGTGATGGGAAATAAACAAGATAAAGGATGATGATAAATGATGATGACAAAGCTACAAATTACTTACAGGGCTGCCATCATTTGCTGTCTTTCTGTGGCTTTTAAGGTTACCTGACCATAGCTTGGTTATGGTAACCTATTGTGATAGTCTTTCGTTCGTCGTGCGTCATGCGTTAACTTTTCCTTGTGGACACGATGACTTGTGTAAATGTTAACTGTGTCTGATAAAACTTTGTATGCAGCCATATATCAAAAAGATCTCAGACGAGTTCGAAATTGGGAATTATTCGACAGTAACTTACAGAGTTATTGCCCTTTGTAATATTATTATTAGACCTTGTGAACATGATAACTTGAGTAAATGTTAACTGAGTCTGATGAAACTTTGTATGCAGCCATATATCAAAGAGATCTCAGACGAGTTTGAAAATGGAAATTATTCGACGGTAACTTACAGAGTTATTGCCCTTTGTTATAATATTATTATTGGACCTTGTGAACACAAGAACTTGGTATACCGCGGTGGCCAAGTGGTTAAGGCATTTGACATTCTGCTACTGCTAGCCCTCCACCACTGGGTCGCAGGTTTGAAACCTACGTGGGGCAGTTGCCCAGATACTAGCCGTAGGTCGTTGTTTTTTCTCTGGGAACTCGGGCTTTCCTCCACCACCAAAACCTGGCACGTCCTCAAATGACCAT
>NW_018479588.1:0-12708 GCF_002113885.1 Mizuhopecten yessoensis | reverse complement strand
AGGATATAGCATGTTCATGTTGTATTAATGGTGTTGGTGTTCACTTCTCAGTCTTTGCTCTGAAGGCAGTATTTAAGTAGAGATCGAGGAAAGCGACTGAAGGAATGACGAGTCTGTCACGTCCTTCACTTTAAGCTCAGAAGCGTTCAGTCATGTATATATTATCGATGTGGTCAATACATTTTTTTTTTTTTTAAACATAACATAAAGGATATTGTTCCTATCATCTGGTCGACAAGTTATTGGTGTTTAGATCGACTTTCGTTAAAAATTCCAACCCAATGTTCAAACATGTATATACTCGTACATGTATATATAATCATCGGGGTGGCATTTTTAATGAGTCTATTTAAATCCATAAAACATGTAAAATTACTATGAACATCTTAGTTTAGGTCCAAATATAGATGTAACAAATTCTTAGGTCCCTGGGGATCCCACGTATGTAAAAACACTCACGGAAGAATGCATAGTTTTATATTATTAGTCCGATAACACTGTAACAAGATAACCATTTAAGATACAAAACCTAGAACTCGAATTAATATCACTTCGAATAAAATTAAACAACATTTAGAATGCTTTAAATTATTCGAAGATGTTCGGTCCTACGCTTCTCGAAAAACAATGAAATTTAGTAGCGCACTGATACGTTCTGGGCATTATTAGTGTATAATTATGTTTTAGAAATTATTGTTATTTATTAGAAACAGTTGAATTAGTTTTAAACAATCCAGTAGACCAAAAGTCAATGTACCGGGGTCATTTTGTTTCTTGCTAGAAAGTGTACCCAGGTCGTTTTGCCATGGTAGACAATGTACCCGGGTCACATTTCCATGGTAGGATATGGACCCGGGTAATATTTTTACATGGTAGAAAATGTACTCTGGTCATGTTTTCAAGGTAGAAAACGTACAAGTTTTAAACGTAAACTGTAAGCCACTGACTAAATAGATCCCCCACCTTGTCTTAAACCTATTCTGTCAACGTTTTTTCACGATCGTTCATACATTGCATATATCTGGCCACAACCATGTTCTTATGTAATGCCAGAGCTTGCCTATGAATAATGTTGACTTTTGATCAAACGCAGATTTTCTACATTTCTGTCTCTCTTTACACCTCGATAAACATTTTTAAACATTACAAAAAGTACGTTTTCTACATTTGAATGTGACCCGGGTACATTTTCTACCATGCAAGTGTGACCCCGTTACATTTTCCTACTCGTGTTAGATTTTTTATTACATAATGTACTGTGTATCCATTGAATTCATGCGCAGTAACTGTACACTTAATCGCTTTAAATATGACCACATAAAAACTATTTGGCATATTACGTAAAATTAGCAAGCTAAATGTCTATGATAATAATGCACAATTAGATGGTCAATCATGTTAAATGCTGACGGGGTAAAATACTATTTAGTTTGTACTGTTGAACGTTATTATATCATAATTATTACCGCGCTGCAGTATTGGGTCCGGAAAGCGTTGAAGGGTGTTTTAGCTCATTAGTATTTAACGTGATTGTGTTTCATGAAACATAAATGACATACAAAATGCCCTATTCTCGTCATTACACACACAGTGCTATGTTGTTTACATTCTTTTTCTTCGGTTTTATTATATTAAACTGTTTTTATCTCACCGAAACTTGTTCTGTAACAATCAAGAGGCGTATCATTAACTGTCAATACGTCATCAATAACCAATATTGTTCGAAATTGAATATCGTTCGTGTTGTTTCTAATTTTGAGTTGTCATAACTCTATATTCTAGCGTGTCAGTCGTTTCAAAGGTCATACAATTACCACCAAATTGGTTTAATTAAACTTACTTGACACTCCTTTTCATGTGCTACATGCTTATGCTGAGATGTGTCCCATTTGTCAGCAAGTATTTAATATATTTGAACTCACGCCAATACTTTAACATGTCCGAAGTATATACAAAAAATGATTAAAATAGTCCCTGTAAAGTTTAATGAAAAATTGAAATATACAGTTGCATAAATGATACCAACAATATTCGTTTGAGGTTCCATTTGTTATTTCGATATCGGTGACCTTAACGTTTGGCTTACCCTATTTTATCCACCTTTGTCGGTGAAATTCCATCGAAATTTACATAGAATGCAGCTGATAGAGCAGAGATGTATAGTAATAGTAATATCGACATTGACCTTTGACTGATAACATATATACATGTATTTGCAATTATCCTATGCAAGCCCAGACAAATATTCTTGTGATCCTTGGCGAAATGCGACTGATGGAGTGACGAAAAGCTGTGTTTAAAAATGTTTCATATTTTAATTTATGTCCAAAGCAAACATTCTTGAAAAGCTTCATCGAAATCAACGATGATATACAGATGCGAGAATTACAACAAAAACTGTTCGATGAAATTATTATTGTCATTTCAGTAACAGTGACATTGACCGGTCACTTACACATTCGAACCTGTCCGAGGTTTGTATTGGTCGATTAAGCTCTTGGAGATTTGTCAAATCTTTGAAAAAAAAGCTGCGGAATGTTTACAAGAAACGGGTGGACAGACGGACGGAGGGAAGGCTGGGCGGATTAGATGATCTAGAAGAATGAAATCAATATCGTTGGTGTATGGTTATGCATACAGGTTGATGTTTCCTTTTGTGAAGATATGGGTTACTATTTTTACGGAGTATTTTTTTCACAGGATGAAGAAAAACAAATTGTGAGGGGGTCCGTTTCCTTCGGCTGCCTGAGTAGGATTTCTACTTAGAAAAAAAGACCCCGGGTGAGATTTCTATCGTAGAAAATGACCCCCGGGTAGGTTTTATACACGGGTCACTTTTTCATGTAACACCGGCACAGAACTACCGCCGGATACGGAGGTGAGACCTACAAATGTAAACGATCGGTTTATTATTGCGGCTGTAAAAGCATCATCATTGTTTAGTCGTCGTGATAATGGGGGATATCTACAAAACACTAGAATGTAGACCAAACGTGGCAGATGCCTCGATTAACATGAGACAACAGTTAGAAGCCATTATTTTGGTGACGTTACGCTGATACGAAATCTCGCTTGCAACGACGACGCAGACATTTAAATATCGAAGAAATGTCTTTGTTTAGGTCAATAATAACTTCAAATTTCGAATGTAATTATACGGATAAAACGGCATTTTTTTTAACGTTCATGCCGGTATAAACGCACACTGGTTATACACATAGCCTATTAACCCCGCCAGAGATTCATGGTAAATGTGTATGAAACCAGTTTCCATTCATACCAGCATAAAGTTGAAAAAATGCTGTTCAATCCTATATTTATTTTAAAACAATTAAACAAGTTGTTTAAATTCGCGAGGCACTGGAGTGCCCGGAGAAAACATCGTGGTTCAGTAGGTTACTCCTACCTTTTGCATCCGATCGAGGAATCGAGCCCCGGCCACCTTGGTGAAAGGCCACGTCGGCTATCCGTCCACCCGGAATATCTCTAATCCAATTATCCGGTCATCTCATTGTCAATTTCATACTTATGTATTTAACCCCAGACGAGTACATTTAACTCTAATTTAATAAGATTATGACCCTTTTGGCTACACTTTTTAATCTTTTGTAAGCATGGGAAAAATAACGCTTTCCTCATTTTCCATCAAAGACGTAAGAATTCTTTCAGATAGAGGCTTCCAAATGGATTTAATATCATTCCTGACTGAGAAGGTTTGTTTTTGGAGTATTTTGATTGAATTTTTAATCCGTACATGTATAACCCTAACAATAGTTCTGGCAATCCCTTGAAATTTAATTTTAAAAGTCAGACAGAAACACTTTTCAAATTCATAGTATATGAGAAAAACAATTCTGATAAAAAGAATAATATTATAAATATTATTGCACAAAACACAACCCCCGCAGTAATTTCATCGCCAAGCAGCTTCAGCCAATCAGAAGTTCAAATTCAAATATACGACGTCATCACTTTTTGTGTTGTCTATTGTTTTAGGTTATACGATATAACCAGAAAAAGACCACCATTGGGGGAAATAAAGGTTTTAGATACATAACAAAGTCAATCGGTTAAATGAGAGTGAAATGAGCTGTTCCAGTAAGTTTTAATGAACGATTCAATCAACAATTACATACACTCAATATTTGATAATCGTCGACCAGCACAGATTTAATAACATTTAAACTGGACATGACGTATACAAACACGCAGTCATTTACATGTTTAGTTGTAGATTTTCACGATAATAATGCACTTGATTCACAATATTTTGAAATGTTATCGACAGAGAAACTGGTAAGAAGAGGAACATCGTCCAATGCTAGATACTTGCAGTTTATGAATTTGATATGAACATTTTATATTTACAATGTCAAGCAGTAAAATGTATTGGTTTATAATAACTAAATTATTATCAACAATACCACTGTTCTTGTTTCTAACATAGACTGTGACATCAGATAGCATAACAATGAATCCAAATGTACAGTTTATTCCGTTACTCTTGTCTACATTATAAACCGCTGACCCATTAATTGTTGTTTAACATTAATAAGTTATAATAATGAAACTGTGATATAACTACATGTACCACTGTCTTTGGTTCTTACCTGGACTATGACCCCAGGTAGCTTAAAGTTATCGTGACACAATCTGTCCGAAAAAACCGCGGTTAAATATAAGTCGTATTTATAAGTATTGTAAGTATATCGGTATGAAAATGGTTAAAATGACATTTACTATGTGAAGTCTAAGCGTATAAAGCCTTTTCCGAACTGCTACTTATCTAAGGTAATGTTTTCACAATAAACGTGCTTTCATCCTGTTTGCTAAAGATTCATGGTGTCACTTGGTTTGCTAAAAGACTTAATTATTCACTTATGAATATGCATTAACAAAAATGATCGAAATATCATTTTATGCGACCCAATGTGTGGCATTAGTGACATAAAGGATAATTATCATCAACTATTTACGGCACGAATGAAAAGCAAATTTGATTCCTTTTTCTTATATTTTGTACATGTTTTCTACACTGACTGTGGTATTAACGGAAAATTATTACCTTTTGCAACTTAAGAAAAATAAGAAATGTCAGTTTCATCATGCTGATAAAAAAATCAGGTAATATTACGGTACCGCTAATGATTAGGCCGAATGAATAGCTTATCTTGTTCCCCTCTGCTACATTTTAAACCAGACCCATTGTTGTATTCATTTTATGGTACATTGTATGAATCATCTATCAAATGATTTCGATATGAAAAATCCAATCATCTGACAGTGCTCACTGAATATTTTATTCGCTTGAGCCTATTTACAGAACAAGACAGAAGACATTGTACAATGATGTACCCCTAGTATTCAATATAAATTTGCAAAACCACAAATAACAAAAGCTTGACTGATCCACACATATGGTTTTCAATATATCTAAATTGTAAAAAAAATATTGTCTATGCGAAACCAAAAACACTTTTCTCTTTAAGACCCTTTAAATATGCATGACGCTTTAAATTATATATGGATTATATTTTACGTTTCGGCTTACTATATCTAGTATCACAATTGATCCAGTCGTCTGTTACATCCCTTTTAACCAATTCAATATGTGAATGATCGTAGCCTTTGCAGCTTTAACGCTACAAGACGTCAACCGTACATTAAAAATCACAGATTTTGCACACCCTTTCTATTTATCATGTTGTTATGACGTACCTTAAACACCCCCCACCCGCTGATAATTTCTTTGTCGACTTAGAGCATCATTTCCTTATTATGAGTATCTAGGATCTTGATTAACATTGTCGATTATTAGTTCAAAGAGTTAAGAAACTTTCAGAAGCAACAATTGCATTGCAAGTATAATATGAAAGTTTAAAACAACAACATTCGGTACTTATTAATTAAATTGATTCACTATCTGATTGATGATCAGTCTTAAAGCATATCTGTATGTGTGTCTTATTTTTTAGTATCGATCGATGTGTCATCAACAGTCGACCCGATCAGATTAATTTGACTTAAACATTCATCAAGTTGCTGCATGAATTAAATACACAATTGTTTGTGATCGAATTTTTCACCGGATTCCCAGTCATAGTCTGCTATGTTACCGACTGCGGGAATGGTGGTTAGCAGCTGAAAATCGTTCAATATTTAACACATTAAACTGTGGTAAAAAATATAAATAGTCTGGTAACAACCTACGATTAGTCCGTGAGTGCAATTTATTTGATTAGATAGTTATACACTTTAAACAGTTGATCAATTTTAGTTTTAATGATTATGTCATTAAATCATTCATTAAAATATTTTCTGCACGGAAAATGAGTTTACTCGACAGTGATCACTTAATTATTTATTCGTTCGTTTCCATTCACGGACCAACAAAGAAGACAGTGTACCTGGAGTAGTCGATTAATTTGCAAAAGGACAAAAGCGGTAACAAAACCTTCATTGACCTACCCTGGTGGTAGTCAGGGTATGCAAATGCGATCGAATTACTGTACATGAGATAGATGTGGGTCCTATATGCAGGCACAGCATTTCGTAGGAAACTAAAGTTATGCATGATGCATTTTATTATATACAGATTAGTCGGTGGATTAATTTCCGTATCCAATAACACAATTAATCCCTCCTAGATCTCTAAATGCATAAAACATTTAATACCCCGTTATATCTGCATAGAATATCCATTTGTCTCTACATGTAAACGGCACGGAATAACCCCCACTTCGCGTTTTATATAATACAGTGTACATGCATATCTATATCATTTCGATGAAAAGTTATGAATAACTACATTTTGTCTAATATATAATGATCTTGTAATTTAGATATGAAGTTCACGTTCCTATCCACGTGCCATCTTTGGTCTTTGTTTATGCTTTCAGAACTCACCTTAAATTATTAAGATATAAGAATCATGGTTAGTCCATGTTTTTATTTTTTACTTTGATCTCCGATAAAATTTTGAAATGTTGTAGAGTCTTTTGATGCAGAGAGAAAAGTACAAGGTCTGGTATTGCATCATCCAGTTCAAATTCCGATAAAATTGGTTCAAATTATTCTGTTTCAAAATACCCTTAAGATAAGATATATAGTGTAAAGTGCACTCGAGTTTTCATTATCTGGTTCACTAACATATCTGGGTCACTACTGATAGCGTTAGTTGATTAATAGCAATAAATTAGCAATCACTCCTGAACGAAGTCCTGAAAGTTAAAATCGTGTTGACTAAACTGTTAATATGTGGGCGTTTTACGATGATCTTTTGCGACATCCCTGCCATGGCCATCACTTTGATAGACGGGGGTGACTGACATTGGAAGGAGCGACATCGCTAGCTTAGTTTCCTGAACTAAGAATGCACTTTAACATCCAATTAATCAAAGCAATACACATTCCTGAACGCCACAATGCAAAAACTTCTTGTTATTGAAATATGTTTATTTTTTCAAGCATGACTTTTACAAATAAAAAAACAATAATGTAAGAATACAGTGCTATGGAAAAACACAGTTATACCCACTCGAAAATATCTATGATAAATTCAAATAAAATGCAGTTTTAGGATTAAAAAAAACCCACAAGATTCAAGAGTCAAGAAATTTTAATTACCGTCGCATATTACAAACAAAATAACATTAGCACTGTACTACTATCCTTGCAACAAACATAGGTATACACATATTAAATAATTTAACAACAAAAATCACAGAATACTAGAAAGGAAGAGAGACACAAATGTATACATGACATAGCACAATCACATGTAAAGTAAAAATAATATCACAAAAGATAAAATTCCTGAGGTGAATATCACTATGTGTTTGTGCAAACTGCACAAGAGCATAGTTGGCCATCCCAGGTGCAGAGCAGTCTACGAAAAGTCTGGTAGTCCTCTATCTTTCTGTATTTCATTGGCAGACTGTTCCACACCCGGGCCGCCTCAAATCTAAACGATCTCTTGCCATACATTGTGGTATTCACCCTTGGAATCATCAAAGTGTTCTCTTTTCTAAAATTATATAAAACATTTCTTTGTTCAATAAGATCATGCACAAATGATGCTAAAGTGCCATTTATAATCTTGAAAGTTTCAATGACCATATTTTTTTAAACGAGCAATATGTAAAAATTCAAGCTTGTTTCTTTTCAATATTTCCAAACTGATGAAGTTTAGTCATTTTCAATTAAACGTAGAGAACTCTCTTGGATCTTCTCCATCTTTCTCATGTTTGTCAGGTTACAAAAGTGCCAAGCCAAAGGAGATTAATTAAAATTAGATAGGAAAAAAAGACTTTGAAATAGTAATCGTTCCTTTCGTTGTAAGATGACTACCTAATCTCTTTAAGACTGCTAATTGCTTGAATGCATTCCTACAAAAACGAGAGATATATACATCAAAGGCCCTTTTTGAGCCCCGGTATATTCGGATTTTCACCTCCCTATTTTCTTCAAAGATGTTCTATTGTATGAAATGCGGAAAAACGAAGATAAAAAGTGGGTTTCTGGGGGTACCAAAAGGGGTAGGGTGAATCACAAATATAGTTTGCTGTTTACAAAATGAGCTTAAAAACCAAAATAATACCATTTCAGATTTTGAAAATATGTAAAAATTAGACAAGCATATGTAATAGAATAAAAAATGACAGAAATTCAATCGTCACTTAAAGAGTATTTATATCAAATGAAGGATTAAGTCAAGATGAAACGGTACACTAGAAAATTAATTGTAAAAATATTCCTGGTCATAATTTTATAAACTACGGTATTTACATTTACCTTGAGGTATACTAGGTGCAGTACCTCGTATGGCTATACTAATACAATTGTGCCAATCACTCAGCCCACAGTTAAAATTAAGTGGTTTAAAACAAAGTGTGGGACAGTTTGTTAAAACAACATCAACCAAAGAAGAATTGCAATCCTTTACAAAGCAGGTTGGGTCAGTAATCTTGTTACTTAGATATACAAAAATATCACATAAATCATAAAGAGTTTTCCCCTTGGGATCACTCAGGCAATTAAAATTTAAATCACCTACTATCACATAGTTATCGTATTTAGTAGATATTTAAATCGTTATCGTATTTAGTAGCGATTGTTGTCCATGGTAACAGTAGCATCCTTCCTGATTTTTTTCGTTTGTCATTGAGTCAATGTTTGTATGTACCAGCGAAAGTTTATTTTCGATTCTGTATGCAGCATTCCACTATTATGGACTCGACCTCGGAAAATTCCAAATCGCCTCGTCTGTGTGAAGGGAGATCAGATCTGACGTATGCTATCAGACCACCTCATGGGGCATTCCGGTCCTTCCAGAAGGATCGATAGCCCGGGACATCAAAACATGCTTGTTTGAAAGTGTCGTCAATTTTGTCTCTCAAACGAACAAAATATCACATAAGTTCTCGTATAAGATTGAACATAGGTCCGAGTGCTTATTACGAAACCCGTTTATATTTTTAAAAACCTACTATACCGTTCTTCCTGCATTTCTCTTTCAGGTTCTTGAGATCCTTGAATAAATGACAGTCAGCGCCCGAATCATCACCGTTGTTTACGTTAAGCAAATCCTCCTCCGATACAGGAGATTTCGAACAAGGGATGTCACTTGTATCAAGATTTTTCCCGAGCTGAGAAATGTGTAATGGCTCGCTACTCTCACTGCTAGTATCAATAAAGAATGAGTCGGTTAAGGTAGGCAGTAGACATTTAAAACAATACCAATCAGTTTGAGGTGAATTTCCTAATTCAAGTTTGGTCATGATTATACATCTTCTGTGAGACCAGATATCGCACCCTTCACACAAAATGGCCTTGGACGGACAGTTTTTCTACAAACTCCACATAGGTGTCCTGGGTTTAGAGACACATCCCCGGATAATAAAATGCATAGCATTAAAAATGTCTTGGTTTCCTGTGACACATACGATTTTGTAAAGTTTATACGATAAAGGGGCACAGTATTTACATTCTGAGTTCTACTCAGGCCACGGTCAGCTGTAGAAAATGTATATACAATCAGTTTCTCTCCGCCTGTGGCTTTAGATTCCCAGTTTTTGCTGAGTATATATTCAGACACGATCACGGGATGAAGATCTCCCAGATATACATGTGTTGGTGGATCAAAGCTTGTACGAATAGCTAAAAACAACAGAGCTGTCAACATCATGCCACTATCCGCCGCCATGTTCATCTGGCGGTGGGTAGTGTCCGCAACGTCCGTAGTGCTGAGTACGATGTCATGCTTATGTCTTTCTTTCCAAGAACTGTACGTGACTGGAACGCCCTACCACAAGATATCACAGATGCAGCCACACTTTCGGCCTTCAAGGCCAGAGTGACGAAACTCTGAAACCCTTAAAGCTTCTTTCATTCAGTTTTTAACCTACAGACGTATTTTAACTGTGCCAGTCCTGTCACATGTGAAATCGCCACACATTGCAGAAGCATTAACCTGTTGACGAAGGCAATTACTGATAGAAGAAGAAGAAGAAGAATGCTAACTCACGCTTAATGCACGTGCGACTTGTTGCATTTCACCCGAAATGCTATTGAAGAACTACGCTGCAATTAAAACGGAATTTACATATTATTTTATATATTAATCACACTTTGTCTGTAGTTCATTTATAATCATCATAACTGCCTTAATATCCATCACTACAAGATCTTTGCATAACTCCACCTCAAGAATTCTAACACAACATCTGAGGCAAACTATGTACTTCAGAAAGGTATATTGTTCCAGCAGTATGTGCCACATCAATACTGATGACTCTTGTCGTGTAAAGGTAAATGAGCAAGGTTTATTGTTGAAAACCTGGATGACTACTTATAATTAACTTAAAATTGTAATTCGTTTAAAAGTAAAGCAGTACATACATTACAGGGGACCCATGCTCCATACTTCAGGAGCAACACTCTCTTACGCTCTCTAACCTGTGTTGCTGACACTATATAACATTTACCACATTGGTTGGTCGGGTGGCGCAGTGGATAGCGCACTTGCCTTTCACCAAGGCGGCCGGGGCGCGCTAACATTCGGGCCAACAAGAGGGATAAGTATAAGATATAAAAACTTGTTTCATAATTGTTGTAAAATAAATCAAGTTTATATTTACACTTTATAACATATTTATCAAACGAAATGTACCTATCAGCGCCTGACACTGTGAGCAATTTCAAGTGATTATCAATTGACCTAATGATAACTATCCTGTTTCTGACAGATCTTTCGGGTCCAAGTTTACCCTCATATCAACCCATATACTGGTTATTCAAGAAAATAAAAGCCCATTCACTTGCTGAAGCTATTGCTTATGTTCTACTGTCAATCGCTGAGACATGCGATGATTTTGAGGAAGCACTAGACACATGGGTACAGCTATTCTTTAGTGTCGTAGAGGAGCTTGCCCCCAAAATAGATCACTGGGTCAAAGAAATAGACACCAACAGAATTGTTGATCGAAATATCGAAGGTTGCCATTAAATAGTATGTTGGCAATAAGTGGTTAACACATGTTTTTGAAATGGCTACCAGTTAAATGATTATTTCAATAAAATTGCAGGTAAACTGATTTTAAAACTTGAAATCTTTCGTCATCCTTCGAGAGTTGAAAGAGTTCATACTAATGCGGTAAATAATATTTTTGACAACATACCCGTTACATAAGATCTAATAAACAAAGGTGTAACAGAGAGGTAAGAATAGTAGAGCTGCGAACAATGACAATAACACGTGTTAATGTTCTTTGCAAGCAAATTATTTCCCTTTATCACTACACGTACCGCACGTCAAATGGTAACCAATGCTTCAATGTGTATTTAATAGACCCATAAGGTGAAACAAAGTGTATCATACCATAAATGAAAACAGCCAAAAGAGACTATTACGCATAGGTGTATCATGATACATAGGTGTCTCATGGTGACTTTAACTTTCAGAACAGATACACGTACTAAACCAAACCTACACTATCGACAACGATTAACTTGCAAAGATGTGTGCCAAATTACTGGCGTTAAAACAGTTTTTAAAATACGAACCAAATGTATTGCGTGGGAAGAAAATGCTAGACACCATGAGATTTCTCATGATCAATAAAGAGGATTGCCGTCTTTTATCATGACGTACTCTGTGATACTCAGTAAATAAATCCTTTTAATTCTGTTTGTGACAACTTTATAGATTTTATCATTTTGGAACTGCCATACTTTTTTCTACCTTCTTAATTTAACTGATAATAATGAATATTCAGCGGGATGATGTTTTCATTTAAAATAAAGTTTCAAATCATTCAACCGATTGTAAAAGAACAATCTGTATTTCTCACAACCTTAATTTACATACAAAATAATATTCCCAAAGATTCAGGTTAATGCAGAGCATGAGCAAATGTTCGGTAGCCATCATCATCTCAGGGAAATATGCCCTTACTTTGTGTAAAATGAAGTCAATGTATTTGTTCATTGGTGAGTCCTGAGGTTGTGTTGTCACACAGACGGGACATCGCTTAACTTTGACCTACGTTTACAAGGCGGATATCGTCGAGAAAGCAAAAACAGCTTACCTTTCTGGGACAACACAACCTTATTCTCCTTTTCGCTTTTTGGGACACCTAACCTTATTCTTCTTTTACCTCTCATGGACACCTAACCTTATTCTCCTTCTACCTTTCTGGGACACCTAAC
>NW_018479586.1:11318-12597 GCF_002113885.1 Mizuhopecten yessoensis | reverse complement strand
TAACATGAACACACGTCTGCTAACTCTCACAATATAAACATCCACAAATAAAAAGATCCCATATTTGTTTTTCTTGATAGTCGAATTGAAAAATCTAAATAATATGTTTTTGTTGAATTCGAAAACAATTATTGTGGTGTTGTAACCAATCAGTTATTCCAGTATAAAACTGTAGAAAGTGAAAATGTCCCGCATGTTCACCTAACGCGATTAGATGAAGGAAGGGAAGCAACCGTAGAATACGTAAACATAGAGCTAAACACATCTGTAAATCATTTAATGCCATATCTATAAATTCATGTGTATTTCCATGTTTATATATATTACTCTACATCTATATATATATATATATGTACATGTAACTCCACATTTATATATTTATAGATTACTCCAAATCTATATCTATATGTAACTCCACATCTATATATCTATATGTAGTTCCACATTTATATATCTATATGTAACTCCACATCTGTATATTTAGATATTACTCCACATCTATATATATATATGTAGCTCCACATCTATATATATATATATATATATATAATAAAAAGTGATTAAATGTCCATGTGAAGGAAGTAAATATAGAAAAAATAAAATTAACGACCGACAAAAAAACTAGCTGCTTTCACCCTTCACAGGGCTCTTTAGGTTTATTCCATTTATTATACATTTAAAATATATATTTATATAGATAAATGTATACATTTTTACTACACTGATATTTTATATATTTCACTGGTAAAATTGTAATAAAAGAAACTATGAATAATGAATGTCTAGTCTAACATGTAAAAAAGATGTTATAAGCAAAAATAATACACATCAAGATTTGTTTAACATGTGTTAATATGGTCTTTTGAAGTATTCAACAGCACACTAAATCAATATAGATATCCTCTCATAAATGTGCTCTATATTTTGTACTTCTTCGATAACTAGAAAACTCCAGTAATGCAACTCAGAATTGTCAAGCAAAGAAATTCCATTGACTTTAACCACTACACCACACAGCTACTTTCCTCAACCCTTTCACCCCTAGGTTACTTGGGTAGACTCTACCATACATTCATCTGGATGAGTCCATTATGGTCCACAGGGGTGAAAGGGCTAAAAAGGAAAGTTTTGGTTACTCACCATTGAGTGACACCCTGGACATGATTTCATTGGTCAATCTTTTAAGTAAAGTATCATTGTATGACATCAAGTAACAATGCTTTGTGCCATCATCATCTTCATTGTGACGTTGTAATTCATAGCAATCCCCCCCCCCCCC
>NW_018479586.1:0-7496 GCF_002113885.1 Mizuhopecten yessoensis | reverse complement strand
ATATATATAGATAATAAAAACAAATTTTTCAGATCGTCCGCTAGGCCT
The DNA here is from genome assembly GCF_002113885.1 of Mizuhopecten yessoensis. Classification (NCBI taxonomy): domain Eukaryota; kingdom Metazoa; phylum Mollusca; class Bivalvia; order Pectinida; family Pectinidae; genus Mizuhopecten; species Mizuhopecten yessoensis. The sequence continues at coordinate 7,448 of NW_018479586.1, read as the reverse complement.
TTCTGCCTTCTAGGGCTTCTTCAGGCGGATATATATATATAAAACTCCACATTTATATATCTAGATGTAACTCCACATCTATATATTTATATATTACTCCACATCTATATATCTATATGTAACTCCACATCTATATATCTATATGTAGCTCCACATCTATATATCTATATGTAGCCCCACATCTATATATTTATATATAACTCCACATTTATATATCTATATGTAACTCCACATCTATATATTTATATGACGTTCCACACTTATATATCTATATGTAACTCCGCATCTTTATATCTATATATAACTCCATATCTTTATATGTATATTTAACTCCACATCTATGTATCTTTATGTAACTCCACATCTATGTATTTATATATAACTCCACATCTATATATATATATGTAACTCCATATATACATATCTTTATGTAGCTCCAAACCTATATATAGATATGCAACTCCACATTTATATATCTATATGCAATTCCACATCTATATATTTATATGAAGTTCCACATTTATATATATATATGTAACTCCACATCTATATATTTATATATAACTCCACATCTATATATCTATATGTAGCTTTACATCTATATATCTTTATATAGCTCCAGATCTATATATCTATATGTAGCTCCACATCTCTTTATATATATGTAACTCCGCATCTTTATATCTATATATTACTCCACATCTATGTATCTATATTTAAATCCACATCAATATTTCTTTGTGTTACCCCACATTTATATATCTATATGCAACTCCACATCTTTATATCTATATATTTTATATGTATATGTAACTCCACATCTATATATCTTTATGTAACTCCACATCTATATATTTATACATTACTCCACATCTATATATTCATATGTAGATCGACTTACATAGTTACAAAGATTAGGAGTTATATATAAATATATAAATGTTGAGTAACATATATATATCTGTATGTAGATCGATTTCTATATAAATGTGTGTTAGTTAACATCTATATATTTATATGTTACTCAACCTTTATATATAAACTCCACATCTATGTAGCTCCACATCTATAAATTAATATGTAACTCCTCATCTGTTTAAATATTAGCTCACCTGCTTGTATTGGTAGGTTAGCCTGATATCATCTGCTTGTGTTGGTAGGTTAGCCTGATATCATCTGCTTGTGTTGGTAGGTTAGCCTGATATCATCTGCTTGTGTTGGTAGGTTAGCCTGATATCATCTGCTTGTGTTGGTAGGTTAGCCTGATATCATCTGCTTGTGTTGGTAGGTTAGCCTGATATCATCTGCTTGTGTTGGTAGGTTAGCCTGATATCATCTGCTTGTGTTGGTAGGTTAGCCTGATATCATCTGCTTGTGTTGGTAGGTTAGCCTGATATCATCTGCTTGTGTTGGTAGGTTAGCCTGATATCATCTGCTTGTGTTGGTAGGTTAGCCTGATATCATCTGCTTGTGTTGGTAGGTTAGCCCGATATCATCTGCTTGTGTTGGTAGGTTAGCCTGATATCATCTGCTTGTGTTGGTAGGTTAGCCTGATATCATCTGCTTGTGTTGGTAAGTTAGCCTGATATCATCTGCTTGTGTTGGTAGGTTAGCCTGATATCATCTGCTTGTGTTGGTAGGTTAGCCTGATATCCATTACCATTGGTTAGGCATAATTTCCAATAGAACCTGATTCATCAAACAAATCGTTTATTAAATCCAGTTTTGCGGACTCCACTTTAAAACCATGCGCTATATTTGGAGTGGAGCTTATGTGAAACCATTAAAAACAACCCATACTTTAAGTGGTAAGTGTTGCTCTAAATGGTTGCCATTTGCTTTGTTGAGTTTGGTAGCAATATTTTTTTGAAGATTGTTGCCATTCCTACGAGAATAAACTGTGCCCCTCTTTTAACCGATTTTTTCCGTATATTTTTGTTTTTGTTTTTCATATAAAGCTGAATTTATTTAATGTACCTTGTAACTTTGCTGTCAGTACCCGAACTCTCTATGTGAGATCGTGAAAGTACGCGGATTTGACCTAGATTTTCATGGCGGGTGTCTCGACGAAGTAGAAGACGCTTACTTTTCTGAAACACCTGGACCCGTATTCATATTCATTAGTTCTGTGCTCAAACCAGCTTTCTTGTAACTCTCCTAAATCAGGTACAGAAATAAAAAAAAAGTCAATTGTAAACATTGAAAACAGTATTCGACTTTAAGTTTCTTCAAAATATTTTTCAAATCATTGGCAAAATAAGTTTTTTGAATGAGTTATAACCTGGATGAAGAAATTAGGCTTGAGCACAAAATCCATGCTTGAGCATAGCTTCCATGTAAATCTTTTTTGTTGTTCCTATTTACTCTAGGTTTATCAATTTTGAGTTCGTTAACACTGTATATACATGTGTTGACAATACAGTTTTCTCTTGGTTTGTCTCCTGTACAGCCTGTAGTTGGTCAGACATTCTGAATACTGCACTATGAAGTGTCTGTGTGGTAGTTGTTTGGCCACCCCGCTTAGGCTAACTGACAACGTTTGTTTATTTATAGTATGTGGTAGATGCTCCTTTGTTTGTAAGTCGATAACACAATACGATTTTTTCTGCTTTGAGTCATTTTAGTGGCCATTTTTTGTTTATTTGGTGGTTTGAGTTTTCTTGTTATGAATTGAGGAACATAAATGATACTTCAAATTGTATAAATATATCACCATATTGAATACATTCGTCAAGTGAATAAATAACACATTTAATGTTTTCGTTAAACAACACCATCCAAATCCAAAACTTGTTGGATTTTTTCTTTGACAATTATCCCTACCTCCGATCGGTTACAGGAGTACTTACAAAAATGTCGTTTGCACATGCAATTGTATTTACTCTTTTATTTCTTAAACAAATGAAATAGTATGTTGATAAAAGCTGTTGTCACATAATCCATTATGTGTGTCTTGTTATCACTGAGATGGGAAGCCCAAGTGTGTAACCCTGAGGACCTCTTACTGTCATACCACTGTGTTTCATTTCAGTTGGCATATTTGTATTTTATTTTACTAATTCTTAAAAAGGTGCTAGAATTAATGTTGATCAATCTTACACTTTAATCAATTTCGTTCAATTAGTTGGTATATATCGGTTGAATGCATTTATAATATTCCGTCTAAAAAGTGTTTTATTGATTAAGTTTTTTAAAACTGGCATGACTTCATCTTTACATCCATCCTTTATCAATTCCCTCTTTTAATTTTGATATGATATCAGGCTAACATACCAACACAAGCAGACGATATCAGGCTAACCTACCAACACAAGCAGACGATATCAGGCTAACCTCCCAACACAAGCAGATGATATCAGGCTAACCTCCCAACACAAGCAGATGAAATCAGGCTAACCTACCAACACAAGCAGATGATATCAGGCTAACCTACCAACACAAGCAGATGATATCAGGCTAACATACCAACACAAGCAGATGATATCAGGCTAACATACCAACACAAGCAGATGATATCAGGCTAACCTACTAACACAAGCAGATGATATCAGGCTAACCTCCCAACCCAAGCAGACGATATCAGGCTAACCTACCAACACAAGCAGATGATATCAGGCTAACCTCCCAACCCAAGCAGACGATATCAGGCTAACCTACCAACACAAGCAGACGATATTGGGTTACCATACCAACAAAAGCGGACGATATCAGGCTGACCTACCAACACAAGCAGACGATATCAGGCTAACCTACCAACACAAGCAGACGATATCAGGCTAACCTACCAACACAAGCAGACGATATATGTTTAATTAGCACAAATGGTAATACTCTCCAGAACATGGTACCTACATGTGACACGTAACCAACAAATGGAGACTAATTTTTGTCCTCCACCAAAAGCAAGATTGCTACTCTTTTTCAATTAAGAGATGTACACCAGTTAACACCGAGGTAAATTAATTTTATTATGCCATACCAGTAGCAGTTTATTATACTACACACGTCAGGCTAATGTTAAATCGAAATAATGCTCGCGCTTGTAGTGAATTAAAATTGGGTGCCGTGCACGTGGCTCTGCCATGATCTGGAGCACATCCCTGACCGCTGAACCCTTTACCTACAGATGATTGATCTCAGCTATGTACAGAAAGTTATTATCTTATGATATGTAACGCTATAGTTTTGAAATGTACAAATGTAATTGAGATATATGACATCGAACTACAGTCAAATTGATCAAACTTAAGGTATTCGTCTAATCTTTGTGGATGAGGGTTTTGGCCTCCCCGTACAACAAAAAGAATACATGTTAGGCCTTTCCCGTGTATATTTTGCCGTATATCATTTATGTTGTCCAATAATATCATTCCCTTTTGAACAATAACGTTTACAATTCTGTGTGTATATAAATAACATTTTTGTAATCTAATAAAAGAGAATTATAAGCATTACATCTGAAAAAAATAACACTACATTTAAATATAACACCTCTGTACAGTTTTACAGTTAAGTTAGTTTACAAATCTTAATATCACATAACATCTTAACGAATAAATGTTTTGTGTTCTAAAATACAACGTACATACAAAACTAAATGAAAAATCGAATTGCATCACATATGAAAAATAGAAGTTAACTTCACATATTATACATGTATGTATTTTACGCTCCACACCTCGAGTTAATTGTCGCATCAAGAGTTATCTCTCTTCCTAGCATGTCAATTTGCCACTTTACCTAAATGTATGTCTTATCAGTCTCCTATCATCGTAAGACGGAGAGTCCCGGAATTCTATGCTGAATCTCCATCGAAGAAGAGTTTGTATATGTTAAGAATTGTCTTAGTTGCTGGTCCGTTCAATATATTACAATGAGTTACATTTGTACATGATCATATTATCATTAGAATATCATTACTTTTAAAAAATATTCTCCGGTAAGTGAATCTGGAAATCTTGATCATAAAGCATGTAGATACCCGTCATGCTATTTGAAATATTTATAATTAACAAGCCCTTCCAACAGATGTTACATTCACCCTAAAATCCCACTCACTGATAAATTTAAATTCAAAGACCGCAATTAAAAATCGGAATTCAGATCAATAATTTGAATGTATTGAAATTGTACATTAACTATCAAAACGATACGTAGTGACATTAATGTAGTCAATTATAAGACATTAACGCTGATGTCTTCATATATATATATATAGTTCTTATAACTTTTTACTAGGAATTTAGTGGTTTCAAATGGCAACATCTGCCTTCATCTGCCTTCATTGGATGACGGTATGCCTCTTGATAAAATACGCTCTGCATGATCAAGGTATATTAGTGAACGTCAGATAATAAGTCATTTTGTAGCATGATCGACATTTTATTAATGCCTTATTATTGAACGTTATTAATTAGGTTTACTTCATTCTGTACCGTTTTAACCTGTAAAGTACAAGTTATATATCCATACAACATATCTGATGTTCAGTTAGAGTCCTTGAATATGACATTTTGCAGGTTCATACCTCATCATAGTTACCAGCATAAAAGCCCATTCCTGTTTTATTGTGGATTCTTCAACAATAAAATGTTGTATACTTAACCTTTACTCGAACAAGCCTTCATTTAAAATTTAGCCCGGAATCGTAGCTTTCGAAGACATCATACAGGTTCTTTTCCCGAAGATAAGCATGGAGGACACGCACTGCGTGTTCGGTGGCCTTTTTTTTAAACATTGTATCACTATGACATATATATGTAGTAATTTGGTAATAATGTAGATTACTTACTTACCAAACAGACGCAGCAATTTCAATTTATTCTAGATACTAACAGATGTTGAGTACATGTATATTTTCTTGCACTCCTTCATGTTTATCAACTAATCCGAATCTCTCTCTCTCTCTCTCTCTCTCTCAATTAAATCCAATGTAAATATATATGTTATATGCCATTTTGATAATTTGTAGTAATATATTGTAGGGAAAGGGCTTAATAGCAGTTGTAAAACTTGTGCCCAACTCCCATTGTATATAAATTACAATAAAATATGTTTAAAACAAAACTTACTTACTTAGGCTGAATACACATCTTATATAGATGTGTTGTATGTGTGAGGGTGTGTGATGGTGTGTGTGACATGTAGGCATGTGGGTATGCAAGTATGTATAAGCTTGAGTAGATGTTTACATATTTAATTATTATACATTACCCGAAGTAATCATTCTACTCTCTAAATATTATGTATGATACCATTAATGCTTTCATGTTAAAATCTATTTCTCTTTATATATAACATTACTATCTATGATATATATTATTTACATTATTCACTTTGACTTGCATATATGTGGTCCCTATTGGAGAGGACTTATATAGGCTTGCCTANATGCAAGTATGTATAAGCTTGAGTAGATGTTTACATATTTAATTATTCTACATTACCCGAAGTAATCATTCTACTCTCTAAATATAATGTATGATACCATTAATGCTTTCATGTTAAAATCTATTTCCCCTCTATATATATACATCACTGTCAATGATATCTATTATTTACTTTATTCACGTTGACTTGTATATATGTGGTACCTATTGGAGAGGACTTATATAGCCGTGCCTGTTGTCCAATCCATTTGTTTTCTAAACAATAAAATTTGTTGAAATAAAATCAGCCATCCTCTGTTGTTTTCTGATCGTGACAGGTCGCGTTCCGTTCTAACTGAGCATCCGCTTATAAGTTCCGGGGAATTTCTATATAGGCTATAATTAGAAATCGATATTCACCAGATAACCAGTCTACAAGAGTTTTTGAGGACTGGTCACGTGTATAGAATTCGACCAATGTGATTGCGAAAACCTTTAATAACGATTGTTAACCGGCAACATTGACAATAGGCAGGCGATAATGTGAAACCTATTGGAGCCAGCGTTACCATACCCTATGGTAGTTATGTGTAATTAGAGCGTAATAGCGTTGTTTCTACATTTCATCTAAATGTTAACATGGATGAATATGAACATGGATATTAAGCAGTCGAACAGCCAACTGCCATGTTAAATTGTTTCGTCCTTTCAAGCCACGTCTGGTTTCTTGTCTAATCCGAGGTTCAGTTACTGCAGCTTTACTTCCAAGGAGATGAAGAACCTCGAAATTTAGCGGCTCTCAACTTCGAGCTAGTAAAAAGATGGCTGTCGTAGACGCGAAGCTGAGTCAACGCACCGCGTCTACTGATAATTCTTTCGCGATCACGCGTCATAAAATTTAATATCTGAACGTTTAAACATTAAAAAAATATTTTTGTGTTTTATTTCTTCATAATTTGGCTGTATTGAAATATCAGCGTACAACATAATTTTGTTGATGGTCCTTCAATGACGGACTATAATACCCATCCCTGTCAGAGTAACATCAGGTCCCGTCCACAACTAACTATACTTCCTTAC
>NW_018479585.1:0-12238 GCF_002113885.1 Mizuhopecten yessoensis | reverse complement strand
GTTCAGGACAAGTAGCGTTTAAAAGGAAAAGTTGACGGACGGACGATGGACGCTGCGCCATATGGCATAAGCCCACTTGCTCTTTGGGCAGGTGAGCTAAAAATGAATGTCATGCATGATATGAAATTGTATTGTTATTTCCAAAAGCTTTGTAAGAAGTTGTAATATCATTTATAAAGAATTAAAGATGTATCATATCTTGAGTGGTGTATGGCAATATGTATCGTATTGTGGCTCAATGTATCGTTACACGCCCACAGACAAACTTCTCAGACGGAAGGACAGAATGATGGAGTACAAACCTATAGTTCCCCCTGGAAACTGATGGGGAACTAACTAGGGAGATTTGAGAAGTAGTCTTGCTCATGCCCGCAAATTTGAAAAAATGTTGGGCTTACAATTTAAACACGTGGTTGTGGCAGCTTTAGTGAACACTGTCTAATGATAGCTTGTTGATATCAAGTATAAGGGCATGTTATTTAGAGCTGACAAGTAATAGGGACAGAGGTACCAAATACTTTCGTTTTCTAGTAAAGTAAAAGTATGACAGCATTTTAAATATTGGTTCCTGTCAATACAAAGTTCGAGTCTGTTTAATGGAAGATAAAACGGATACTAACAACACTGTTACACAAATTACTCACCGTGCGAATTTAAGATAAGATAATTAAGGCGCAGACAGATCTGTGTTTTCAAGAGTACGTTCTTCTTTTTTCCCCGCCCGAACACGGATGTTGCCTTTACATCTATAAGCAAAGAACCGGAAATGCGGTATAAAAGTTCCGGAAATTTTAAGGTTGGTTGGTTGTATAGGTTTTCACGTCCTATCTACAGCTCTACGGTCATTTAAGGACGTATTTTAAAGGAGAATTTTACAAATTCGTTTTATAATTACAAAATTACAGAAACTGTTTTCGTTATCTTAAGATATTCATATTTAGGATCAGGTATGTTTTAATATATATATATATATATTTATGTGTTTCTTGTATCCGACGTCTGTAATCACCCGCCTCATACATGTACTTATATATATTGTACGTCTATGAAGTGACAACAAAAAACTTCCTTAGTTTTTTTAATACATATTTTTTTTTATCCTTCAAGTTTGAACAACATATAAACATTTTGCAGACAGCACAAACAGAGACGTGTATACTACAGAGTGGCTTTATATGTCTCTGGCACAAAGCTGTGTGTATGATGTTAACTCACATTTATATTACTGTGACTCACAAAGCTGTGTGTATGATGTTAACTCACATTTATATTACTGTGACTCACAAAGCTGTGTGTATGATGTTAACTCACATTTATATTACTGTGACTCACAAAGCTGTGTGTATGATGTTAACTCACATTTATATTACTGTGACTCACAAAGCTGTGTGTATGATGTTAACTCACATTTATATTACTGTGACTCACAAAGCTGTGTGTATGATGTTAACTCACATTTATATTACTGTGACTCACAAAGCTGTGTGTATGATGTTAACTCACATTTATATTACTGTGACTCACAAAGCTGTGTGTATGATGTTAACTCACATTTATATTACTGTGACTCACAAAGCTGTGTGTATGATGTTAACTCACATTTATATTACTGTGACTCACAAAGCTGTGTGTATGATGTTAACTCACATTTATATTACTGTGACTCACAAAGCTGTGTGTATGATGTTAACTCACATTTATATTACTGTGACTCACAAAGCTGTGTGTATGATGTTAACTCACATTTATATTACTGTGACTCACAAAGCTGTGTGTATGATGTTAACTCACATTTATATTACTGTGACTCACAAAGCTGTGTGTATGATGTTAACTCACATTTATATTACTGTGACTCACAAAGCTGTGTGTATGATGTTAACTCACATTTATATTACTGTGACTCACAAAGCTGTGTGTATGATGTTAACTCACATTTATATTACTGTGACTCACAAAGCTGTGTGTATGATGTTAACTCACATTTATATTACTGTGACTCACAAAGCTGTGTGTATGATGTTAACTCACATTTATATTACTGTGACTCACAAAGCTGTGTGTATGATGTTAACTCACATTTATATTACTGTGACTCACAAAGCTGTGTGTATGATGTTAACTCACATTTATATTACTGTGACTCACAAAGCTGTGTGTATGATGTTAACTCACATTTATATTACTGTGACTCACAAAGCTGTGTGTATGATGTTAACTCACATTTATATTACTGTGACTCACAAAGCTGTGTGTATGATGTTAACTCACATTTATATTACTGTGACTCACAAAGCTGTGTGTATGATGTTAACTCACATTTATATTACTGTGACTCACAAAGCTGTGTGTATGATGTTAACTCACATTTATATTACTGTGACTCACAAAGCTGTGTGTATGATGTTAACTCACATTTATATTACTGTGACTCACAAAGCTGTGTGTATGATGTTAACTCACATTTATATTACTGTGACTCACAAAGCTGTGTGTATGATGTTAACTCACATTTATATTACTGTGACTCACAAAGCTGTGTGTATGATGTTAACTCACATTTATATTACTGTGACTCACAAAGCTGTGTGTATGATGTTAACTCACATTTATATTACTGTGACTCACAAAGCTGTGTGTATGATGTTAACTCACATTTATATTACTGTGACTCACAAAGCTGTGTGTATGATGTTAACTCACATTTATATTACTGTGACTCACAAAGCTGTGTGTATGATGTTAACTCACATTTATATTACTGTGACTCACAAAGCTGTGTGTATGATGTTAACTCACATTTATATTACTGTGACTCACAAAGCTGTGTGTATGATGTTAACTCACATTTATATTACTGTGACTCACAAAGCTGTGTGTATGATGTTAACTCACATTTATATTACTGTGACTCACAAAGCTGTGTGTATGATGTTAACTCACATTTATATTACTGTGACTCACAAAGCTGTGTGTATGATGTTAACTCACATTTATATTACTGTGACTCACAAAGCTGTGTGTATGATGTTAACTCACATTTATATTACTGTGACTCACAAAGCTGTGTGTATGATGTTAACTCACATTTATATTACTGTGACTCACAAAGCTGTGTGTATGATGTTAACTCACATTTATATTACTGTGACTCACAAAGCTGTGTGTATGATGTTAACTCACATTTATATTACTGTGACTCACAAAGCTGTGTGTATGATGTTAACTCACATTTATATTACTGTGACTCACAAAGCTGTGTGTATGATGTTAACTCACATTTATATTACTGTGACTCACAAAGCTGTGTGTATGATGTTAACTCACATTTATATTACTGTGACTCACAAAGCTGTGTGTATGATGTTAACTCACATTTATATTACTGTGACTCACAAAGCTGTGTGTATGATGTTAACTCACATTTATATTACTGTGACTCACAAAGCTGTGTGTATGATGTTAACTCACATTTATATTACTGTGACTCACAAAGCTGTGTGTATGATGTTAACTCACATTTATATTACTGTGACTCACAAAGCTGTGTGTATGATGTTAACTCACATTTATATTACTGTGACTCACAAAGCTGTGTGTATGATGTTAACTCACATTTATATTACTGTGACTCACAAAGCTGTGTGTATGATGTTAACTCACATTTATATTACTGTGACTCACAAAGCTGTGTGTATGATGTTAACTCACATTTATATTACTGTGACTCACAAAGCTGTGTGTATGATGTTAACTCACATTTATATTACTGTGACTCACAAAGCTGTGTGTATGATGTTAACTCACATTTATATTACTGTGACTCACAAAGCTGTGTGTATGATGTTAACTCACATTTATATTACTGTGACTCACAAAGCTGTGTGTATGATGTTAACTCACATTTATATTACTGTGACTCACAAAGCTGTGTGTATGATGTTAACTCACATTTATATTACTGTGACTCACAAAGCTGTGTGTATGATGTTAACTCACATTTATATTACTGTGACTCACAAAGCTGTGTGTATGATGTTAACTCACATTTATATTACTGTGACTCACAAAGCTGTGTGTATGATGTTAACTCACATTTATATTACTGTGACTCACAAAGCTGTGTGTATGATGTTAACTCACATTTATATTACTGTGACTCACAAAGCTGTGTGTATGATGTTAACTCACATTTATATTACTGTGACTCACAAAGCTGTGTGTATGATGTTAACTCACATTTATATTACTGTGACTCACAAAGCTGTGTGTATGATGTTAACTCACATTTATATTACTGTGACTCACAAAGCTGTGTGTATGATGTTAACTCACATTTATATTACTGTGACTCACAAAGCTGTGTGTATGATGTTAACNTCCAAAAAAGTCCCCAAACTATCGGAATGTTTAGATTTTCATAAAATTAACTCTACATAGTTGCATAACCATTATATGAAAGTTTCAACGAATTTTGCTGGTTAATTGCGAAAGTGTGGAGCCACCTTAATTAAAACAAATTTATCTCTTTCCTGGTTACAAATGGTGTCCGACGTGGCCCTCGCTATTTTGATTGTATATAGGATTACGGTTGCCTTCCAGCTTTGCACTAGAGGGAATTTCCCTTCATGTCAATCGGTAGAGCGGCGTTTCGTACTCCAGTTGAAGCAAACTATAGAATGTATTTTTCTTTTTAAAAAAAAAATCAGTTCTAACTTATAAATTCAGGCGAATAATGCGTACCGGATTACCAGTGGTAAGAGTAAACACGGTTAGGTGCATCGATAGAATTGGGTTATTATTCCTGAAATCATAAAAAATTTATTCCATGCATGGAAGGGAGGTAACTCGTGTAACCAAAATGGTCGTTATGATTTCAGGCTCCTCGTCAAAATAAAATATTAAGAGAACAAAATTTGTACATGTATCTAATCTATAACACGCGTTTATGTCTGCAGATAAACATTCACTTCGATCCGAAAATTTGTTAGGAGTCTAAAGAGGTTTGGATAAAATAATGACAATGTCAATACTTTAGAGAATATGGTAAAAATATGGGTCAACCGACTCGTTCTGAAACGAAGGAAACGATTTTGACAGTATAACCCTGCTACCACCACGCCCTTATCTTTCCCTCATAATCCCGGACAAAACCTCTCAATATTTCTCCTTTAAGCTTTATTTATTTTACAACTTGAACTGTAAGCCACTGGCTTACTAATGTATCCCGTTCCTCATTTTATTTGAACGTAAAAAAATAATTTGCAATGTACACCTGTATACGACTAAGGTGAGTATCAAGTCCATAAATAGAGGTGAAAACAACACATTAAAAGAGAAGGGCCGTAATTCCATAAAAAAGTAAAAATGAAAAAAAAAACCCAGATGCACAATAACAGGGGATATTTATCATATGCATGAAGATTCGATGAGATTGGCCTTCAAGTTAAAGAGGAATTGTCTGGACAGTATTTTTCCCGATTTTATCAACATCAACGTGCCAGGATTTTGGTGGTGGAGGAAAGCCGTAGTTCCCGGAGAAAAACCACCGACCTACGGCCAGTACCTGGCGACTGCCCGACGTAGGTCTCGAACAAGGGTTTGGTAACCGTATTTATAAAGTCTAATTGAATAAGGCACAAGTGTATACACTGTTGAAACATTGGTGATCCTCAGCAACCCGCATTGTCAGTTTTTAGTGAACTAATAGTAAGTACACGGTACGAACTACGTCACACGGACAGGTCCCCGTTATTGATACATTTATCTGCTAGATGAGTGACATACAGCTGTCAAACTTCTATAAATCGAACTTCCAAGATTTGAACTTCTCGATGTGTCGAACTTACGACAAAGTCCAGAAATGTTCCCTTATATAACACGACTAATATTCTTTTCATGTATTGATCTTTTATGAGTCAAATAATTTCTCGCTGTTTCGAAATTAAATCAAGGCCCATTTTAAAAACAATAAAAATTACAACTAATAGATCGAAGTGAAATGTTCACTGCTCCATAACATTAAAATGTATCGTGGTCATTTTAACAGTACAAGCTTCGGGAATTCAATTGACAAAGAAAAGTTGAATTTGATAAGAAATCCAATATTAATATTTAAAATCAAATGTCTTAGCCTGTGTTTCGTCAAATTTTTAAAGAATCATCTTTTGTCTCATTCACTTGATGTAAATTTTTCCAGATAGTCCCGCAAAGTTCGAAACATCGATGTTTGTCTGTAGTTTGTGACTATTTTGTCACATTGAATCATCAATATATATCAATTTAACATCCGTAAAATGGTTCAGACGGTAACAACGAAGATAACTATTTATCAAAACCACGAACTCAACCCAGATATACATTGTATTAGAAGGAAGGAAGGAAGACAAAAGACAGTTCGGAAGGGGAGGGGGCTGGGCCGTTTTATCTGGAAAAGGGGTTGTGGGGTGTATTTTGTTTAATTATTTATTATTATTCATGAAACTGTTCTCATGCTCAAGCATGGATTTTGTGCTCAAATTAAATTTCCTGTTTCTAACTCGATTAATGTAAATCAATTGAAAAGTAAAATGTAAACATTAATCAAAGTACTGGAAGTACTGAAGGAGGCGTTAGTCAGATGTAAAAGGTGAAATTTAAAATAAACCAATTATAGTTGCCAACACGATTATTGATATACATTCAAGAGCGTGTACTTCTTTTTAAACTTAGAACTAATCAAAGCTACCTGCTTATCAAACACTGGAACTTCAGATAATGTTCAACTGGAACTGTCGCCAGGATGGCTGACTTATACCCCCGCTCCCCCATCCAGTCTGATTCCCACTCTGGTCCAAACACTTGTTAATAAATATAAAAATGGGAAATAGCAGAACAAACAGTAGTCAAAGTTGCACAATTCCCGTGTACATGTGTGCTGAGAACATAATTTTCGAGAAGTTTGCATGAAAACTGTTAAAATTGTTGAATAAAAACAATAAATGCAGCTGTACAACTTCAGTGTATGCTGACTACATCAGTGAAGTTTCAGAATGTTTGGATGAAAACTGTAGGAGGAGTTGTCCAGACAAGATTGTGTCTACAAAAATAGGGAAAAAGGCATAACTCCCACAATAATACACGGATCAAAAACGAAAGCACAGGTGCACAACATCAGTGAGTGCTGACTACATCAGTGAAGGTTATAAAATAAAGTCGTTGAAGGTATTTTTGCACTCTTGTTCAGCAAGTATGACTCAACCAATATGGCGGAATGGTGAAAAAAAGTGCGCGACAGCCAGCAGATTGTTGCGCGTAGTTTACAACAGAAGATTTTAAGTCCAATCTTCGAAGAAAAACGAATGATTTAATTTCTTACATACACATGTTTATACTGTAAATAATAAAATTAGCGATAAAGAAGTTATACTTTATTTGTGCTTGACTGTTATGAGAACTATTTTTCTTGTAGTAAAACGGTTGTCCTCATCCGTAACTACTATCTCGCTGTTGTCTCCCTTACAACAGTATTTTTTATGAATTGAGGAATATAGTAAAGATAAAAAAGATTTTAATGTCAATATTCTTATTGGTATTGAAAATAGTGTAAACTGAAATGTTAACAACATTATCAGGATATTTGAATAAGTTAGTATTTCTTATATATACTACGAACGAAGTGCTACACAAGTTGTCTCCCTAGCATTTTCAGTAACGGAGGTTACCAACAGACGTCGAAAATTCCGTACTTCCGCTGGAAAGAAATTTATGACGTCACGTCCGATAGGTGATCTCAATACGGCAAGCATTGTTCCACAACAAATTAAACATATAAAGCAAAATAATTTTGGTTATTTACAATTTGTAAGTATACGCAATCTTTCGACCACCTTTTATGTTCGATTTCTACACAATCGTAGGCTGTTCATGAGCTTAAATGTTCTCCGCATATGAAACAAGTGACTTTATGTCTTTGTCCTGAATAGAAAAACCCGTTAAAAGCAAGCTGGTTTGGAGTCTGATGCATTTGTTGTGGCCAGTCCTTAATGGTTTTTATACGGTCCTCACATTTAATCATTGACTAATAATCTGCTCGAAACTAATATGAAATATGGCGGATACAATCTGTTGTAATATCTGACATGTCAATCTCTGTGTATCAAAGTACAAATACACTGTAAGCTTTCCAATAGAAACAGTTCTTTTTTTAAATCCCCTGTTATTTGTATACTCTTGCCATCTGATTTTAGGGTGTGCAAAGAATTGAGATTTTTTGAATTTAATTAAGCATCAATTTAATCTAAAGAAAAAAGAATCATGCATATCCAAGTTTCCTTCTTTCTCTACAGCAAAACATTCCTTGAATTCTGATGTTGCAGTAGTTTCCACTTCCAAATTTATAACTTTTTGACACACAATCACCTTTACATTATTAGTTTGTGTCTCTTTAACAACATTTATGTCCACATTCACCACATAATTTTCGGCTCTTTTAAAGAATGTTTGTATAAAGGAATTACACTCCTCAGGAATGATGATGTGTTGAGACATTTTCAATAAGAACAAAATGCTTGGATGTGGTATTTCTAGTTTGATGTGGGTGGGGACTAGCTACATTGATATATGTTGATTGACACCGGTCTATAAGCATATCTTTACATAAAGTAAAACACCTTTTGTACAACTTTTAACTAATTTAAGCATATTTTTCGAGTTTTGATGCATTTTATAAGTACACTCCACTGGGGCCGCTTTCTGTTCAAAGTCCAATAAAAAACCAAACAAAAACTAAAACCTTCTATATGCAGACAGGTATGATTTTATTCACTTTTTGCAAACCATTTACTTTTATATACCGACAAATTGATCAAACATTGTAGATTACAAATATGAAAAAAACCAACTTTTTCCAGAAATACAAAAAAATAAAAATTGCATTTATGTATATTCAATATTGCCGTGGAATTCAAATTTATGTACTCCATTTTAAATGGTACATGGTGGAAAAAAAAAATTGTACAACAAATTATATCAGATATAGATGAAAAAACTTTTTTTTTTCTTGCAAAATCTCTTAACAATGCAAAAAACGTAATAAATCAAAAGTTTACCGTCTGAATTTTGAAAACAAATGTATAGTTACGAATAATTACAAACCCTTCAAATCTCTTGACAGATTTTCTTAAAACGGCCGCGCAAATAACGAACAGTCGCCATTTGTTTACAATCGGAGTTTCCCCAACGGGAGGTAACTCGTACCTAAAAATGACGTCATGATCAGGGGGAATTCCCACATTACGAAGTTTCCCGATGTTTGCCGACTTCATTATACATGGAATACCTTAATGCGATGTACTTCTGAACTTTAACCGTTTCCAACTCCCTAAAATTCCCTTGGTTCTTGATTAATTAGCAGAATCGGCTCAGAAACTTGGGTGCAAATGTTAAACCCGCGATCGTTTTTGTTATATAATATTTCAACATGCACTTTATTTTCATTCCATCGAGTTTCTATAGTTAATTTACATTCGATTTCATTTTCAGATTTGTCACAGAATTGATCTACATTTGCTTCACACATATAAATCACAAGAAATTGTACACCGTGATGCTGTTTATATTTTCATTGAATGAATGGTCCGTATTAAATGTTCTCTATTTCACCTGACAACCTTACAGTAAAGTATATGATTCAGCAAATTAGTTTTAATTCTCTGCTGTGAAGGAGATACTTTGCATGTAGCGTTGTTGATGGGTCAGTGCTAGGTCACTTATTCTGATACTAGTTCAGCAAATAATTATTATCTTTTAAGTAAATAGATCTTTTGTAAAAAGTATGCATACATGAGTTACACTCCACAGGTATGGTGATGTCTTGAGACATTTTAATGTCTGGATGTGATATTTCTAACAGCACAATACTGATAGGCACTCATTAGTTGCAGTGTAGGTAGGTACTTACTAGTTACCTTACAATGATTGACACCTGCCTATTAGCATATGTATACACACCTTTTGTACAACTTGTAACTAATCCAAGGAGATCATTTCATTTCCATAGCATTGTATTACAAAGCAAAAGATAAATTTAATTATATTTCTTAACTGGTTATACATCTACTGACCTTTTTTCTGCTTCGAAGATTGTATGTATGTGGTCGCTGTCCTAATGTAAATGACTTCTTGACTTCAACCTCTTTGCGATCAACATAAGTTTCTGTCGAGTCTAGTATTTTGACAGTATCCCAAAGTATTGTTTCGTAGTTTTGTCGAATGAAACATTAACATCAACATATTTCTAGTCCATTGAAGTTTTTATACTTTGCTCATAATTAATGTTATTTTCATTTTCTTGATAAAATTGTTGTACTTTGTTGTTATTTTCACAGATTCTTATCATGTTGTTGCTCCCAAAGAATGATTAAAATGTTTCGTAGTTCACTACTATATATTTTAGCAAATTAGTTTGAATTCCCTGCTGAAGAGAAACTTTGCTTGAGGCGTTTTTGATGGGTCATTGCTAGGTCGCCTATTCAGATAGGTTAGCAAATACTTCTATTTTGAGCGATGGTTTGATCATGTGATCATTACGTGATAAAAATACTAAACACTTTTGTGTTTGCATTTTATTAAAAATATAATGCTAAAATATCAGAAATTACATTTAAATTGTGAATGCATTCACTAATTAGAAAATATAGGAATAAAAGAAATTTTACACATATACCCCAAACGATCATGACTATTATTAGCATATCTTAACAATGTCCATGTTAGAACAAAACATTGAATGATTTGTTGCTGTTATCTGAATTGTTGGTGTGATTATTGAAATAGCTTACTACACTTGGATAAAGCTCTTATTATCCAGTAACGCTTATTAGTTGCAAACACTAGCATAATTAGATAAAATCGAAATTAGGTACTATTTGGATTAAAAACCAAGGCGGTGTATTTCGTTGTTTCGTGAGGTATCGCGAGGCACATTTTTCGTGAGGTATCATGAGGCACATTTTTCGTAAGGCATCGTGAGGTTCATTTTTTCTGTGAGTCTCAATAACAAAGCTATTATGAAAGGCATCATCTAACCAGAGGTTTTAGCTGTATTCCATGGCACAGAAACAGATCGACCTCGTCAACTGTGGAAACATCGATGTCTGCGAAATATCTGCTAGCAGTATTACCTGTCGTATAAGATTAACGCAGCAAGTCGTCGTTAAGAAGGTCAAAGGTGAGGTGAAAGTTTGTTTACGTGAGGGAAAAAAAAGCTTACAAATCACAGGTGACTTCTTCAAAAAATTGCTGTTTCAATCGGAGAGCCTACAGTGTGTCTATTCATTTATGGAAAATGGCATGTGAAACTGACAGTGTTTGCCACACCTTAAACGTAATACAACCACGTTATTGATCGATGGTCAAGTGTTGCAATCGCATAGATACCTTTGCTAACTGGCCAAAACACCATCATCATTCTCCATATCAACTCGCAAGTAACAGATTTTTCTATACTGGCATTGAAGACTGCGTTACTTGTTTTATGTGCGATGTTTCGTTAAAGCACTGGAACTATTTTGACGATATCCCAACGGAGCACGTGAGATGGTCAAAAGATTGTGTAGAATGGAGAGTCAGACAACTCAAAACAGAGAAATGGAAAGGCAAAGTCAGTCATATGATCATGTCCATGATTCGTTTAGAGAATAAGATTATAAACAAAATGCTGTAAAATATTTTTATTTGAAATAAAAGATTATGTACATAATTCTTTGTCTCATTATCATTATGTTGACAGCAGAGGAGAAGCGTCGCGTGGACGCGGTGTATTACGATTTTAAGAACGGTGGTGCATTTCTCAGTCCCACGAAAGTTTATCAGATATTGAAATCACAAAGTTATAAATCACCAGGTCTTTATAAAATTAGACGATACATACAACGTTTCGACGATTACAGTTTACAGAAACCTCCAAGGCGTTCATTTAAGAGAGCACAAGTAGACGTTTCCGGTCCTTATGAGCAATACGATGTAGATCTTGCAGACGTTTCCTCCCTCTCAAAGCAGAACTATGGCTATCGCTTTTTCCTCGTCGTCATTGACGTGTTCACTCGTTTCTTGTGGGTCGAACCTGTAATGACAAAAACAGCCAGAGATGTAGTAGATGCATTAAAAAAAACATTGAAAGAGGCAAAGTATTAAAGCACATGCGTAGTGACAGAGGAGGTGAGATAAACAATAGATTAATGAAGAAATGGTGTGAAGA
>NW_018479584.1:8874-12118 GCF_002113885.1 Mizuhopecten yessoensis | reverse complement strand
AGGACAGTCTTAGAGGACAGATTCTACTGGTACTGTGTACTGACAACATTGTAATTAGCTCATTAAGACCATGCTAGTGTACTCAGGTTTGGACTTACCATTTTCTGTTTGACTGTCATTGTTGGATTTTTCAGCACTTGTCTTTTAGAAGAGTAATCCTGGACCAGACTCTGGATATGGGTCACCTGAAATCAGAGCAGGATTGTCTGAAACTGTTCTACGTCACTCTATGTTTTAATCATCCTCAATATTCAAGGGGTTATGCTCACTATTGCTCTCTACACCCCTGCAATATGTCATAGCAAAACAGAAGGCTAAGTGTGTACCACCTTTTGGATGAGACAAGAAGACTAGCTTGATCCTTTGATATACATCAAAAGAATATCCGAGTCGCATAACGGTAAAATTGACTGGCTACGAAGTCTGGTAGTGCTCCTCTGTAATCTTCGAAGGACAGGTATTAGCCTAGCGATTGGTCAGGTATTTTTACCAGAGACCAATCAAATAGCTAGCTGCATGTCTTCAATTTTTCTATGACATATTCCAGGGGTGCAGAGAGTGAAAGAGAGCGTAACCCGTGGATTATCGAGGGTGTGTTTTTATCGACATGGTATTGAAACCTGTGTAGCTTCTTTCTTTGAACAAAACCTCCACGTCAACAAACCTACATGAAAACACAAATGTGATAGACTTGGTCCTTTTTAAAAATAAAGGACTCATGTATCTTCTTTCTTATATCCTTACCTACATTTCAGCAAAACATCTTAGTAATGTCAACACAATTTTTAACCTCCATGCAAACAAAAAAACTCCCTGTAAACTAAACATCTGGCTCTGTCACTACAAATCTCCAAACAACTGAGATAGCCTTTCACTTTAACATGTCAGTACCCAGAAATCAGATATTACAATAAGTGCTAAATATCATGCTCCTTGACCTCTTGGTTATTGAGAAGAATAAGTTAAATTTGTTAAACACATTCGACCCTTGTGACCTTGAAAGTAGGGAAAAGTTATTAATTTGAACATATTTAAATTAAAGTAGCATGCCATGTCAGAAGATTATGACATATAGGCCTCTTGCAATTGGTTATTCAGAAGGAGATGATCAAAGATTTTTACCACATTTTATCCCAATGATATTAAAATAGGTCAAGGTTATTTATTTGAACAAAACTAAGTTCTTCATCCCAGCAAAACTTGACTGCTTTTCATCCAAGCATGCTTCTGGCAAAATGCTATCACCCTAATGCCTCTTACTTATTCAGAAGAAGTTGCATTAGATATTAGCAAATTTTAACCCTCTGACCTTGAAAGTGGTAAAGGTTATTCATTTGAACAAACTTGAAAACTCATTCTTGAGGTGTGCCATTTGCTAATATCCTCATAGGCGTATATATATTATTCTGAATATCTTGTTTTAAAGTAGAATATGATGCTTAAGTTGGACAATGGACAGACAGAGAATTGATGGATAAATTAAGGCACCATTGCATCTGCTCACATTTTGGGCAAAGTGAGCAATAAAAGGTAAATCAATTTATTTTGTGAGGTATATCTTCTATGTTTATTCACCATTACTCTGTATTAAAGCCATTTTGGTCTCTGTACAGTATAACATACAGATAGATAGATACTTGAATAGTTAAAATGAGGATGCAATTTCAATACTGACTGATGTGATGCTACAATGGACCTGTTACACCTTTAGATAAGTGGACATGTTAACATTGTCGCTGTAATTCACTCGTTTCTTATGTGAGTGTGGATTTTATTCTGAATTTCGTAGTGCACTGTATAAAAATGCTATTGATATCCAACCAGCTTTTATTAACCATAGCGTTAAAGATAAACTTATATTCTTAATGAATGAAGAATCCTTGCTAAAACTGTATTCTTAAGTTTCAGCAAATGTACGTGCGTCCACAATTTTGTAAATGGTCTAAATGAATAATCGTTTTAACTGTCATATTGATGTATGTAAACTTTGATAATACTTGAATGCATAATACTGTTGTTATTTTAGCAATATATTAACTCATTCACCCCTGAAATTTCATAATGAACTATTCCAACCTTTGAATTGGAGGAGTTCAAATGTGTCTTCAGGGGTGAATGAGTTAATACCCTGAAATAGTTTACATGATAATTATATACTGTATATATAGGCATCCACCTGAAGAAGCCCTAGAAGGCAGAAAGGACTAGCGGAAGATCTGACATATTTATGTTTTTATTCTATATTTTCCTTCGCAAGGACTTGTTTATTTATCATCTATTATATATAAATATGGGGCAAAGAAGTAATTCCAACAGTGTGGACAAGTTTAGGTTGTCAAATTTTCGGAGCGATCCACTCCTTTTTCAAGACACAGTGAAACAGAACAGTTAAATGTACATACCTTATATTACAAGAAGATAGAACTGATATACTATAATTGAAAATATAGCTATTATATAAAGCCAATAGTCCCCTTGGCTAAAGACAGCCGAAGGTAGCAATTATGCTGCTATATTTTCAATTATAGTATATCAGTTCTATCTTCTTATAATATGATGTATATGTACATGTAACTGTTCTGTTTCACTGTGTCTTGAAAAAGGAGCGGATTGCTCCGAAAATTTGACAACCTTAACTTGTCCACACGGCTGGAATTACTTCTTTGCCCCATATAATATTTTAAGTTATTTGTATCCTACGGACATACCTCCATTAGGATCCAGTGTTATATGGGATTTTACCGTCTATATTACTTCTTTGACCCATATAGTAATTGTATGTACACTCCGTGATATTGTTTAAATGAATGAATTTAATCCAGAAATATCTGAATATGCTAATAGTTTAAATGTTATGTTGTATATAACTGTGATATAGTATCGTGATAATGGTGTCTCGTAGGTCAACACTGGCCGGACATTTCTTATGCATAGTTCTTAAACATTGTGAAAAGTATTTTATGATACATGCATGTATTGAAATGTGTGACACGTTAATGAAATATTTATTATCATTATTTTAATCATGGAATAATATTTACAGGAGATAAACATAATTAATAAAAAATTCTTATTGCATATTTATGTGAAAATTAATTTCTTGTGACAATACAGTAATGTACAATAAAAGCAATCTGATTAAAATCATCTGTTACATGGCTCCCATTAAAATCATCTGTTACATGGCTCCCATTAAAATCATCTGTTACATGGCTCCCATTAAAATCATCTGTTACATGGCTCC
>NW_018479584.1:0-8839 GCF_002113885.1 Mizuhopecten yessoensis | reverse complement strand
ATGGCTCCGCCTGAACATCTGAATGTGCCGCGGTCAGGGTCACGTTCAAGTGACCTTTAGATGAACCAATCAGAGGCGCGCTGGCAAAAGTTTGCCAGCGAATCAGAATATCATGCTTGATAGATAAACAGCGAGGGGTATCGAACAGATTAGTTTTCCAAAACAAAAATGGCAGCGGGAACTGACGTTTCTACGACGCCAAGGAAAACGTACCCATTGGGTAATAATTGCGTAGGCAACACCACCGTACAGTCTTTCTTCTCTAATAAAGCTTTGAATATCTTTTTCTGTTCGGGTTTCAGACGATCAATCTCAAATAACTTCAGAACTTTCGCATCATTCTCATCAATGTCCGACATATTTGTTACAACTCCGAGCGCCCTTTTGAAAGAGGGTCTCTGATTGGTCAAAATTTAATGAGTATTTATAAATATAAAGGTGACCTGAACGTGACCCTGACCGCAGCACACTCAGATATTAAGGCGTAGTACGAAGTTAACGAAGCCATGTAACATATGATTTTAATCAGATTGCAATAAAAGATCCCTTACATAGGCCTGCAGTCCTCCTGTTTTGCTAGCCTCGTATGCTGCAAATCGTAGCTCCTCAGCCGACATATCTGTGAATTCTGTAAGGATAGAGACGGACCATCTCAACAGCAGTACAACATTTACTTAAAACACAGAAAAAGAGATACTTTTTTTCTCTCCCATAACCTCCCTATGTTTCCCACCCCTGTAGCATTGGAGGATCATACATGCACAGGGTTGTTTAGTATTCCCAGTTACCCACAACCTACACATCACTTCATTGGACAGTCTTTCAATCACAACATCATGTATGTAATCACATATTTTCAAAAGAAACATGAAGTATTCTACATATGATACGACCATTGTGGGAGAAAAGTTTACTCCAGTTTTCTCTTACATTAAACCCCTCCAAGCATTTCCACAAGAGTGATTAATATAAGTTGAAATCTTGTTTCATAATTGTTGTAAAAAATAAAGTTTACATACCATCCCATAATACTCACCTTGAACCCTATCCCATAATACTCACCTTGAAACCTATCCCATAATACTCACCTTGAACACATGGCCCTCCCCATCCCACAATATTCACCTTGAACACATGGTCCCTCGGGGGCCTCCTATCCCATAATACTCACCTGGAACACATGGCCCGTTCCATCCCATATTACTCACATAGAACACATACCCCCTTCCATCCCATAATACTCACCTGGAACACATGGCCCCTCCCATCCCATAATACTCACCTGGAACACATGGCCCCTCCCATCCCATAATACTCACCTGGAACACATGGCCCCTCTTTCTCGAATGCGATACAAGAAAATGGCCACATCTTGCTATCCTCCCAGGTCTTTACTTCCCCGACCATGCTATTTCTGTTTAGTAATAAAATCACAGATCAATAAAAATAAATTGACCACATAGTTTATGCATGATTTCTTTTTTATAACAACATTATAATGTGTAAGTACTTCTATCTTTCCCAAAATATCCTTTTTTTGCAGAGCAAGATACATTCGTATAGCTGTGATTTAATGATGATGTAGCCACTGGTCATAACAAATTCATGTCACTGAGTTATCGAATCTCCCATAACTACAGCACAAATAGGCCTGTATATTTCATCTGGGCTGCATTTCTGTGACCTTCAAAGTATGATAAAATCAAATTGATTTATTTGAACTTCATAGCCCTCCACTCATGCATGCAACATAATTCCATGATCCTTTAGGCCTGTTGGTGATTCATAGAAATTCATTTTAAAAGTATTCATACATTTGACCCTCTGATGGGTCAAGGTGATTTATGTGAATGAAAAAATAAAAAAATTACTATCCCTATATTCCAGCATGTTTCATGTACCTGACAAATATGACTCTAAAAAGTGTATAGATAGACAAAATATCATCCACTTTACACGAACATATCAATCATATGAAAACAACTAATAACCTGAACTACAGGTAGCACTCACATGACATCTGATGGGGAGGATTGAGGCGTGGTTTGTTGTGGGTTCTGTTGACGTTTGTCCCATTTGTATTTGTTTCCTCCCCCACCTCCTCCTCCGCCTCCTCCGCCTCCTCCTCCTCCTCCTCCACCTCCTCTTCCACCTCCAAACAATTGACGCTGAGCAGAGTATGCATATCCTGAAATAAAGAGTTAGGATATGGGGATGATATATTGATATAAATTAGATGACAGAATTTTTACCAACATCCTCATTAATATTGGCCGAGTCCTGGTCATGTGGAGGTCGGTGATCAGTGACATTAACTCAGTGTTTCTAATTTTAGAAACATAAGGTTAAAATTCTCTTTATGATTTGTCACTTCAATTGTAACCACTGAATGTTTTCTGGAAAATGTATTTACTTTTCTTTTGATGATTTAAATTATGTTCCAATTAAATTTTCAAATGTTAAAAATATCATAATTTCATATCTAATACAAGAGGCCCAGACGGCCTGTATCGCTCACCTGAATATGTTTAAAATAATTGGTATGAAGTAAAGATATAACACTCCATGGTAGGTGCTGTAAGTACATATGAAATTTCAGAAAGATCCATCCAGTACTTGAGATATAGCGAGAACAAACTTCAAACAGAGCCCAACCCCTATCCCCCTAGGGAGATCATACCCACCGTTTATACAAAATTGGTTCCCCTTCACCCAAGGATGCTTCACACTAAATATGGAACAAATCCTTTCATTCCTACAGAGAAGAAGAAGGATTTGAAAGAATTTGCTATATTCCCCTATTGGGCCCCGCCCCTCAGCCCCCAGGGGATCCACACTCACCGTTTATACAAAATTGAGTCCCGTTGGCCTAAGCATGCTCCAGACCAAATTTAGTCAAAATCTACTCGGCTGTTCAGGACTAGTAGTGTTTTAAAGGAAAAGTTGACGGACAGACTACAGACGCTGCGGTATGGCATAAGCTCACCATGGTCCTTAGGACCAGGTGAGCTAATAACAATTAAGGACTTTTATTTTGGTGACTATGTGGTAACATGTACCTGAAAATGTGATATTGGCCTCAACTTTGTCTCGGTCAATATCTCTTTCTCAGGTTCACATAACCACATATTCATCTCAACAAAAGTCATTATATAAACTGATAAATATTGCACATTTCAATTTCAGAGTGTATTTGCAAAACAATTAATCTTTTGGATTCTGAGATAAAACACATCACAGTACTTGTAAGAAAAAGCCACTATCTCTAGTGGAGTTTCTTGGAAAGACCTGGACGTGTACAAAGAACAGACAAGAATGGTTACTAAGCTATAGACATGGTCTGTTGTACCTCGGATCAGGAAGTTATATACCTAGAGTTCTGCAACATGTGAGTATGCACAGAATATCTAGACATCATTAGTGTGCAAACATCTATATGGATAATTCAGGCACATAAGACTATAAGTAAGGGTGTCACAATACGCCAAGAGTGTATCACAATATATTGCAATACAGAATGAATATATTGCGATACGTATCCGATTATATTGTCATAGAAAAGATGTGCTCGATTTTATGATAAGTTGTTGTCAGAATGTTATCAAACTTAATCATATTTAATATGGATCACGTAGATTTAAGATTTTTGTCAAACCAACCATCAATTACAAAATTGGAACTAATTCTCACCACTATTAAAAGCCTGTTTTATGCGTATTGGCATATCTGTTAGAATTTGTAGTAAGTTGCAAAGTTAAATTACCAAGCAGAATGAGATACATAAAAATCAGCTTTTAAAAAAATGTTGCAATACAGCTATATTTCATCTCTGTATTGTGGTACAATACGATATATATCCGTGTTTTGCGATATACCTGTTTTGCGATATATTGTGACAGTCCTATCTATGAGCAACCTGTATGTTAAAATTGGGTGTCAGTGATTAAGTCTGTTTATCTGTGGCTCATCCAGATCTACATATATAAAAATGTCAAAAGTTTGGATAATTTGGAAAATCACTATATCTGTCGATGATAATCACTAGCTTTTGGATGAGCATCTTCCGCTACATCAATCCTTCAAACTTTAGATGGATCAGTTAAGCCTCCAAATAACAAACATACAAAAAACGGTTCAACCAACCCTTGTTTTAAGTGTAAATTTGGCAACGTAATACAGGTTGGTAGGTTTTCCAGCGATGTGGTATAACACTTGGCCTTGCTCTACAGTAAAGCAAAATCAACGGTGTTTAGTTGCTAGTGCCGAATTTAATGTTTTGTTTGGTGGCAGTGCTGTGACCTTAGGGTAAAAATGTCGGGAATCCGAGTCATTTCGCCCTAGATCCTGTTTGCACCATCGTTCGTTTCACCCTAAATCCACTTTGCCCAAGATTGTTTCGCCCTAATATAAATATATATTTTTAAGTTATAAATATATCCATTGAAAAGCGAATTGTGTTACAGCCAAAGTAAATGAAGGGAAAATACTGTCTAACTGTAGCTTTTCCAGTGATCTGGTATGACCCTGGGACTTGGGCAATTGTTAAGCAACATCTGGCAATAGGTGTGGACAGAATATTAATGTGCCTGCTCGCAAAATGTGCAACAGGACTGGGCCAGATGACTGCAAGTAAGTCCCGGTTAAATCATATGTGATATATATATATATTAATTCTCATCAAGGCTCTTTGTATAACTATCCACACATCTAAACCACTATAATTAACATTAAGATATTCCAAGTCAATCATCTGGTATATAAATATGTAAAAATATGAATAGTCTTTCCTGCAAAAATAGAAGCATTAATGCATTAGGGAATGAAAGACTCCTTCATTTTCTTACATATTTATTTACCAGATACATGCATATGTGATGAATGCACGATTTACCCTGTTATTGCCGCAATGAAATTACACTAACCACGATCTAAATGACATGTCTCCCGTACCGATCGATGTTCCTTTGATGTAAGCCCCAGTCACACTGTCACGTATACCACTGTCGTTCCTGGTTCTATATAACGTGGCAAACTGTCTCTCCAATTTTGGCCCCAAATGAAATACTGCCTTACGTAACTGTAGCTTTTCCAGTGATCTGGTATGACCCTGGGACTTGGGCAATTGTTAAGCAACATCTACAGCGTCGTTAGGGTTTTACTATAGTATATCAAGGTGTCACTACAATGACACTACGGTAGATGCCGATACTACTATGATACCACTACGGACGAACACGATAGGCCACGATACATCCAGGTTCCACAACAGTACCATCACAGACTGTCAAGGTTATGACTATGATATGTCCCAGGTTTCCAAGGTTATGACTACGATATGTCCCAGGTTTCCAAGGTATGACTATGATATGTCCCAGGTTTCCAAGGTTATGACTACGATATATGTCCCAGGTTTCCAAGGTTATGACTACGATATGTCCCAGGTTTCCAAGTTATGACTATGATATGTCCCCGGTTTCCAAGGTATGACTACGATATGTCCCCGGTTTCCAAGGTTATGCTACGGCCCACCAAGGTGGCGCTACATCATCACCGTGTCACTGCAGTAAAGCTACGGTTTGTCACATGACGCCTCAGTGGTTATATATATTGGGACAAATTTTCTAACTCCAAATCAGTTTTCTTTCACTGAACAAACAAGAAGCAAGTCTCAATCTACTTTAAGACCCTCATTATTCTTTGTAGCTGAATAACTTGGACCATCACCATGTAGTTTGCAACTTGCTGCATGTTGAATTCTAGAAGCCAGTTCATTAGCTAAAGTTTGTTTCTGTGGTTGTTAATGACAAAGTCTATGATGTGACCATTTCCAAAACTTAAGTACCAAGTCAGTCTTGACAGAGTTGGAGCAGATTTTGTTCCCAATTTATAGCACCCTGACTCGGTACCGTAACAAACCTTATTCCTGCCGTCACTGCCGTACAGCAAACATAGCACAACCGTGATATAGATGTAGTGTAACCGTGTCACACCTCAAAATCCTGGAGCAACCATGAATTGTCATAGTATCACCTTAATGAAATTGTAGTAGAAAGGACACATATACCTTGTCAGACGATCGACCATCGTACCGGAATCGGCGGTGGTTGTAATGACACTGTATAGTACTGCCGTGTCGAGGCTATCTAGTGCTGCCGTGAGTCAGCATGACTCCTAATAAACACTATGGTCACCCACGGAAGCCTGCACCATGATTCTATGGGAATCCTACGGAAAGGCTGGTGGAGTACTAACTCGTGAACCTACGGTTTTCAAAATAACGTGGCTCGTCGAGCTACGGATGACCGTGGTGGTTTTAAACAGTTTAAAACTACTGTAGCGACCTACAGATCACCAAAGATGTATATACAACCTGTACATCTCTGGAATCACCCAGGATCAACACAGATTACCCTGGCTGGCTTCAATTTGGACTCGCTACAGATACCCAGGGTTGACCCAGGTAAGTTATACACAACCGTAGCTCAACGGGGCTATATACCGGCACAGTTAGTACTAATACCAATACACGGCCTCCACTGCCCCAGCCTGACGATGCAGTATATAACAAATCTCTCGTCGTCAGAAAGCTACGTTATTGCAGCTTATACATCACAGTGTGACTGGGGCTTTCGGCAAGAACCACGTGACAAAAGACATTTTGGAGTAAAATCGCGAAATGAGCCTGGTTCGTAAAATCACAGGAGTTTGACGTTGTATCAATAAGACAGCACAGTCTAGTCTAAAAAGCACTCCCTTATGGACATATAACGACAAGCCCTTGTGGTCAAAGGCGAGCACCTTTTAATCTGACAAAATAATCGGTAATATAGATGATCCATTATATTTGGCACAATAACGATGTATCCTACCTTGACTGTCACCACTCGGATGTTCGTAGTGACACTTGTTGCCATACCGACAATTTCCTTGCATAAAATATTTACAAATAGTCATTTTGTTTGCGTTTTAGTTTCAAACAGAAAGTAAACTTTGTTACAGGAAGCAATATCCGTTGTCTAAATTCAGAGCATTTCACGGTGAGTGGAGATCCGGATTCTTAAATCGATGTACAACAAGTTAAAACCCAAAGGTATGGAAAGATGTCTTTCCGCTTGATGAGGGCACTCAAAAATGGATCAGCCTATATATATTTAATGATTTGACTGAGATGTGCAGATAATTATAACACCTTCTGTAGGCTGTTGCCACGGACTTAGCAGGATAGCAAATTGCAATCTAATCGTGCTGTTATATATATGTATGCATGTATATTTGTTATTATATATATGTTTGATATTATATGTATCTATGATATTGTTTGTATGCATGCTATGATTTTCTATGCTATGCCTAGTATGTATGCTTAGTATGTATGTATTTGCTATAACTTATGCATGCAATTATATGTATGTATGTATGCTATTATATGTATGTATGCTATTATATGTATGTATGCTATACCATATATGCATGTATGCTGTTATATGTATGCATGTATATTGTTATATTTATGTATGTATGCTGTTACATGTATGCTTTTATGTGTATGTATGTATGCTGCTATATGTATGTATGCTGTTATATGTATACATGTAGCTATTGTATGTCTGTATGCTGTTATATGTTCAATGCTATTATATGTAAGCATGTATGATGATATATGTATGCATGTATATTTGCTATTATATATATGTATGATATTATATGTATCTATGATATTGTTTGTATGCATGCTATGCTTTTCTATGCTATGACTAGTATGTATGTATTTGCTATAACTTATTAGCATGTATACTGTTAAAAGTATGCACGTAATTATATGTATGTATATATGCTATTATATGTATAAATGCTATAATATGTATGTATGCTATACCGTATATGTATGTATGCTGTTATATGTATGCATGTATAATGTTACATGCATGTATGTATGCCGTTATATTTATGTATGTATGCTGTTACATGTATACATGTATATATGGTGTCATATGTATGTATGATATTGTATGTATGCATGCTATGATTTGCTATGCTATGCCTAGTACGTATGCTTCGTATGTATTTGCTATAACTTTTACTCGTGTATTCTGTTACATGTATGTATGTTTGCTATTATATGCATGTATGCTGTTATGCGTGTATGTATGCTGTAATGTGTATGTATGTATGCTGTTATATGTACTATGCTAGTATATGTATGCTGTTATATGTATGTATTCTGTGATATGTATGCTATTATATATGTATGTATGCTGATATATGTAGGTATGCATGCTGTTATATGTATGTATGTATGCTATTATATTTATGTAGGCATGTGTGCTATTATATGTATGTATATTATGATGTTTGCTATGATATGTATATATGCTATAACGTATATGTATATATGCTATAATGTATATGCATGTATGCTGTGATATGTGTGTTTGTGTGCTATTATATGTATGTATGCACACATATGTATGAATGCTTTAACGTATATGCATGTATGCTGTTATATGTATGCTGTGATATGTGTGTATGTATGCTGTTTGCTATTATATATATTTATGCTATTATATGTATTTATGCTAAAATATGTTTGGTTATATGTATGTTTTTATGCTCTTATATGTATGCATGCATTCTATGATATGTATGCTAGTATATCTATCTGTATACATGCTGTTATATGTTTGCTATTATATGTATGTATGCTGTTATATGTATGTATGCCAATATACGTAGGTAGGTATGTGTGCTGTTATATGTATGCATGTATGCTGTGACATGTATGCATGTTTGCTGTTATATGTATGTAGGTATGCTGTCTTATGCTGTTATATGTATGTAT
>NW_018479583.1:0-12076 GCF_002113885.1 Mizuhopecten yessoensis | reverse complement strand
AAAGGAAAAATATACCTAGCTGTTTACACAAAGGAGAAATATACCAAGCTGTTTACAAGAAAGAGAAAAATACCAAGCTGTCAACACAAAGGGGAAATATACCTAGCGGTCTATACAAACATACCAAGCTTTGAACACAAATGGAAAATATACCAAGCTGTTTACACAGAGGAAAAATAAACCAAGGTCAAAGTTCACGAATGAATTACTGAAATGGCTAAATATCTCGAAAACGGTAGGCATTTTGTATACACATATACATTGAATATTATAGGAATTAATGAAATCTACTATAGGAATTAATGAAATCTACTCTACAGACAGCTTCCAAGGTGGGGTCAGAGGTCGAAGGTCACGAATGAATTAGGTTACTGAAATGGCTAATCATCCATGCATGGACCTAGGAGGAGTAGGAGGTACAAATGTGTGTCTAATGACAGACGGACGGACGGACAAACAGAGTGATTCCAGTATATCCGCCACCCCGCCCCCTCTCCTAACTTGGTTGCGAGGGGAGGGGGTATAAATATGCCAAGCTGTCACACAAATGTTTTTTCGGTTGTTTAACCCTCAGCAGAGCTTCGGGTTAGACAACCAAAAAACATCACCACTTGGGTTGGAAATATCTCTGTCACACCCTCAAGGTAGGGGAAGACTCTATTATTCCATAACATCAACACAAAACGATTAACTATTCCATAACGTCATCACACAACGATACACTATTCCATAACCTAACACACAACGATACACTATTCCACACGTCATTACACCACAATACACTATTCTATAAAGTCAACACACGGCGATACACTATTCTATAACATCAACACACAATGACACAATATTCCATAACGTCAAAACACAATGACACACTATTCCATCACGTCAACATACAACGATACACTATTCTATAACGTCAACACAGAACGATACACTATTCTATAACGTCAACACAGAACGATATACTACTCCATACCGTCAACACACAATGATACACTATTCCATAACGTCAACACACAACAATACACTATTCCATCCCGTCAACAACACAACAATATGTTATCCCATCACGTCAACACACAACGAAACTCTATACCATCATGTCAACACATCGCGATACACTATTCTATAACATCAACACAAAACGATTCACTCTTCCGCACGTAAACACACAGCGATAAACTATTCTATAACGTCAACACACAACGATACACTATTCCATAACGTCAACACAACGCGATACACAATGTCATAACGTCAACACACAACGATACACTATTCCATCACGTCAACACAACGCGATACACTATTCTATAACGTCAACACACAACGATACACTATTTTATCACGTCAACACAAAACGATACACTATTCTAAAACGTCAACACACAACGATACACTATTCCATCACGTCAACACAACGCGATACACTATTCTATAACGTCAACACACAACGATACACTAATCTATAACGTCAACACAAAACGATTTACTAGTCCATTAAGTCAACACACAACGATACACTATTCCATAACGTCAAAACATTGCGATACACAAATTAATACCGTCAACACACAACGATACACTATTCCATAACGTCAACACAAAACGATACGCTATTCTATAACGTCAACACACAACGATACACTAATCTATAACGTCAACACACAACGATTTACTAGTCCATTAAGTCAACACACAACGATACACTATTCCATAACGTCAACACAAATCGATACGCTATTCTATAACGTCAACACAAAACGATACGCTATTCTATAACGTCAACACACAACGATACGCTATTCTATAACGTCAACACACAACGATACACTATTCGATAACGTCAACACACAGCGATACACTATCCCATCAAGTCAACACACCGCAATACACTTTTCCATCACGTCAACATACAACCATATACTATTCCTAAACGTCAAAACACAACAATATACTATTCCATCCCGTCAACAACACAACAAAAATTATCCCATCACGTCAAAACACAACAATACACTATTCCATAACGTCAATAAACAACGACAAACTATTCCATAACATCAAAACACAACAATACACTATTCCATCCCGTCAACAACACAACAATATGTTATCCCATCACGTCAACACACAACGAAACTCTATTCCATCATGTCAACACACCGCGGTACACTATTCCATAACATCAACACAAAACGATTCACTCTTCCGCACGTAAACACACCGCGATAAACTATTCTATAACGTCAACACACAAAGATACACTATTCCATAACGTCAACACACAACGATACACTATTTTATCACGTCAACACACAACGACACACTTTTTCATCACGTCAACACACAATGACACACTATTCCATAACGTCAACACACAACGATACCCTATTCTATAACGTCAATACACAACGATACACTATTCCATAACGTCAAAACATTGCGATACACTATTCTATAACGTAAATACACCGCGATATACTATTCGATAACGTCAACACACAGCGATACACTATCATAACATCAACACAAAACGATTCACTCTTCCGCACGTAAACACACCGCGATAAACTATTCTATACCGTCAACACACAACGATTTACTAGTCCATAAAATCAACACACAACGATACACTATTCCACAACGTCAACACAAAACTATTTACTAGTCCATCAAGTCAACACACAACGACACACTATTCCATAACATCAAAACACAACAATACCCTATTCCACCCCGTCAACAACACAACAATATGTTATCCCACCACATCAACACACAACGAAACTCTATTCCATCATGTCAACACACCGCGGTACACTATTCCATAACATCAACAAAAAACGATTCACTCTCCCGCACGTAAACACACCGCGATAAACTATTCTATAACGCGTCAAAACATTGCGATACACAAATTAATACCGTCAACACACAACGATACACTATCCCATCAAGTCAACACACGGCAATACACTTTTCCATAACATCAAAACACAACAATACACTATTCCATCCCGTCAACAACCCAACAATATGTTATCCCATCACGTCAACACACAATGAAACTCTATTCCATCATGTCAACACACCGCGGTACACTATTCCATAACATCAACAAAAAACGATTCACTCTCCCGCACGTAAACACACCGCGATAAACTATTCTATACCGTCAACACACAACGATACACTAGCCTATAACGTCAACACACAACGATTTACTAGTCCATAAAATCAACACACAACGATACACTATTTTATCACGTCAACACACAACGACACACTTTTTCATCACGTCAACACACAATGACACACTATTCCAAAACGTCAACACACAACGATACCCTATTCTATAACGCCAATACACAACGATACACTATTCCAGAACGTCAAAACATTGCGATACACTATTCTATAACGTAAATCCACCGCGATATACTATTCGATAACGTCAACACACAGCGATACACTATCATAACATCAACACAAAACGATTCACTCTTCCGCACGTAAACACACCGCGATAAACTATTCTATACCGTCAACACACAACGATTTACTAGTCCATAAAATCAACACACAACGATACACTATTTTATCACGTCAACCCACAACGACACACTTTTTCATCACGTCAACACACAATGACCCACTATTCCATAACGTCAACACAACGCGATAAACTTTTCTATAACGTCAACACACAACGACTTACTAGTCCATTAAGTCAACACACAACGATACACTATTCGATAACGTCAACACAAAACGATACGCTATTCTATAACGTCAACACAAAACGATACGCTATTCTATAACGTCAACACACAACGACACACTCTTCAATATCGTCAACACACAACGATACACTATTCTATAACGGCAACACACCCCGATACACTATTCTATAACGTCAATACACCGCGATATCAAATTCTATAACGTTAACACATCGTGATACACTATTCCATAACGTCAACACACAACGACACACTCTTCAATATCGTCAACACACAACGATACACTATTCCGTAACGTCAACACACAACGATACACTATTCCATAACGTCAACACACAAAGACACACTCTTCAATATCGTCAACACACAACGATACACTATTCCCTAACTTCAACACACAATGAACCACTATTCCATAACTTTAACACACAGCGATACACTATCCCATCAAGTCAACACCTCGCGATACACTTTTCCATCACGTCAACACACAACGATATTTTATCCCATCACGTCAACACACAACGAAACTCTATTCCATAACGTCAATACACAACAGCACACTATTCCATAATGTCAGCACACAACGAAACACTGTTATATAAGGTCAACACACAACGACACACAATTTCATCACGTCAACACGAAATGACACACTATTCAATACAGTCAACACACAACGATACACTATTCCATCACGTCAACACACAACGATACACTATTCCATAACGTCAACACAAAACGATTTACTAGTCCATCAAGTCAACACACAACGACACACTATTTCATCACGTCAACAAACAATGACACACTATTCTATAACGTCAACACACAACGATACACTATTTTATCACGTCAACACAAAACGATACACTATTCTATAACGTCAACACCCCCCGATACACTATTCTATAACGTCAATACACCGCGATACACTATTATATAACGTCAACACACAACGATACACTATTTTATCACGTCAACACACAACGACACACTATTCTATAACGTCAACACACCCCGATACACTATTCTATAACGTCAACACCCCCCGATACACTATTCTATAACGTCAACACCCCCCGATACACTATTCTATAACGTCAACACCCCCCGATACACTATTCTATAACGTCAATACCCCGCGATACACTATTATATAACGTCAACACACAACGATACTCAACACACAACGATACACTATTCCATAACGTCAACACACAACGATACACTATTCCATAACGTCAACACACAACGACACACTATTTCATCACGCCAACAAACAATGACACACTATTCTATAACGTCAACACTCCCCGATACACTATTCTATAAAGTCATTACACCGCGATACACTATTATATAACGTCAACACACAACGATACACTATTCTATAACGTCAACACACAACGTCACACTATTCCACACGTCAACACTTCGCGATACACTATTCCCGACGTCAACACACAACGATACACTATTCTATAACGTCAACACACAACGATACACCTTCCATAACGTCACCACTTCAGTTCTAAATTGTAAATTCTAATTTCAAAGTCTAAACATCTGATACATTTAAGTTATTTTCGAGTAAGGAATTGTCTTTGAAACTTTTACTATTGAATAAACTAAATAGATATGCTTGATGGTAAAGGTTATAACATGGTCATGGCAAACGTTAGATTTCTTAAAACCAGCCATTACATATAGTCAGCTTTAATCAAAAGACATCTGTCAAGTAAACATGATGCCTATTCCGCGACTTTCACATGAACTCCAAACAAGTGCAGCAGATACCGATAAGCTATAGACACACCGGGCTTGGTAGATTTCAAAGAAAACTCATTTACCTTCCAATCATATCGATGACTTTTTCCTCTATTCTGAGCATCCGATATATCTTGTTACAACAATCAGGAGCACTCACCGTGACGAACAGGGAATTCCAGGCTCTGGTATAATACATCTGATCGTATGAAGTCCCACCGTAAGCAAAAAACTCCCAGTACAGTTGTAAATACATGCCTTCGTAAACCTGTCAGTATATAACCGGTACAACTTGTATAGTACCATAGACAATGTTCCATACAAAAAGTTTTATAGACAATGTAAAACATATAAAGTATTATAGACAATGTAAAACATATAAAGTATTATAAACAATGTAAAACATATAAAGTATTATAAACAATGTAAAACATATAAAGTATTATAAACAATGTAAAATATATAAAGTTTTATAGACAATGTAAAACATATAAAGTATTATAAACAATGTAAAACATATAAAGTATTATAAACAATGTAAAATATATAAAGTATTATAGACAATGTACATAACACAGTATCATAGACAATATAACACACACAGTATCATTGACAATGTACCACACACACAGTATCATAGACAATATACCTTACATACAGTATCATAGACAATATAACACACACACAGTATCATAGACAATACACCACACACACAGTATCATAGACAATACACCACACACACAGTGTCATAGACAATACACCACACACACAGTATTATAGACAATACACCACACACACAATAACATAGACAATACACCACACACACAGTATTATAGACAATATACCAGACACACAGTAACATAGACAATACACCACACACACAGTATTATAGACAATATACCACACACACAGTAACATAGACAATACACCACACACACAGTATTATAGACAGTATACCACACACACAGTATCATAGACAATATACCTTACATACAGTATCATAGACAATATAACACGCACACAGTATCATAGACAATACACCACACACACAATAACATAGACAATATACCACACACACAGTATTATAGACAATATACCAAACACACAGTATCATAGACAATACACCACACACACAATAACATAGACAATACACCACACACACAATAACAGAGACAATACACCACACACACATTATTATAGACAATATACCACACGCACAGTAACATAGACAATACACCATACACACAGTATCATAGACAATACCCCACACACACAGTATCATAGAAAATACACCACACACACAATAACATAGTCAATATACCACACACACAGTATCTTAGACAATATACCACACACACAGTAACATAGCCAATACACCACACACACAGTGTCATACACAATACACCACACACACAGTGTCATACACAATACACCACACACACAGTGTCATACACAATACACCACACACACAGTAACATAGCCAATACACCACACACACAGTGTAATAGAAAATACACCACACACACAATAACATAGACAATACACCGCACACACAGTATTATAGACAATATACCACACACACAGTAACATAGACAATATAACACACACAGTATCATAGACAATATACCACACACACAGTATCATAGACAATACACCACACGCACAATATTATAGACAATATACCAAACACACAGTATCATAGACAATACACCACACACATATTTTTATAGACAATGTACCACACACACAGTATTATAGACAATGTACTACAAACAAAGACTTTATATGTCAAACAAACAAAAAAAACGTTATTTTGGCTTGATCCGAAATGGAAGACTTGTTCGTGGTTTTCTTTTCAGAAATGAATAAATATTCACTAACTTTGAATTAAAAAGTGTTGTTTGACTTTTTAAATTAATTCGTAATAGATGATCAAGTTCACATAGTTTTCCGGTATATACCACACAACCCCAAACATATTCCTGGTTATTCCTGAAGTAACATAGACTGGATATCCCAAAGTTCCATATTAACATCAGAGAAACTCACCACTCGCAGCAGGTAAATCCAGAAGGTAAGTCCAATAGTAAGCAATATAACCATAACAACCTGCCAGGTTAGACTCTGAAATAGAAACAAACAAAAACATATCTTACTTACGTCACACATCCTCTAAATAAACCTACTAACTCAAAGTATTGTACATCCTCTAAATAGACCTACCAACTCAAAGTGTAGTACATCCTCTTAATAGACCTACCAACTCACAGTGAAGTACATCATCTAAATAGACCTACCAACTCAAAGTGTTATACAGCCTCTTAATAGACCTACCAACTCAAAGTGTAGTACATCATCTAAATAGACCTACCACCTCAAAGTGTAGTATATCCTCTAAATAAACTTACCAACTCAAAGTGTAGTACATCATCTAAATAGACCTACCAACTCAAAGTGTTGTACATCCTCTAAATAGACCTACCAACTCAAAGTGTTATACAGCCTCTAAATAGACCTACCAACTCACAGTGTAGTCCAGCATCTAAATAGACCTACCAACTCAAAGTGTAGTACATCCTCTAAATAAACCTACCAACTCAAAGTGTTGTACATCCTCTAAATAGACCTACCAACTCAAAGTGTTGTACAGCCTCTAAATAGACCTACCAACTCAAAGTGTTGTACATCCTCTAAATAGACCTACCAACTCAAAGTGTTATACAGCCTCTAAATAGACCTACCAACTCAAAGTGTTGTACATCCTCTAAATAGACCTACCAACTCAAAGTGTTATACAGCCTCTAAATAGACCTACCAACTCAAAGTGTTGTACATCCTCTAAATAGACCTACCAACTCAAAGTGTTATACAGCCTCTAAATAGACCTACCAACTCAAAGTGTTGTACATCCTCTAAATAGACCTACCAACTCAAAGTGTTATACAGCCTCTAAATAGACCTACCAACTCAAAGTGTTGTACATCCTCTAAATAGACCTACCAACTCAAAGTGTTATACAGCCTCTAAATAGACCTACCAACTCAAAGTGTTGTACATCCTCTAAATAGACCTACCAACTCAAAGTGTTATACAGCCTCTAAATAGACCTACCAACTCAAAGTGTTGTACATCCTCTAAATAGACCTACCAACTCAAAGTGTTATACAGCCTCTAAATAGACCTACCAACTCAAAGTGTTGTACATCCTCTAAATAGACCTACCAACTCAAAGTGTTATACAGCCTCTAAATAGACCTACCAACTCAAAGTGTTGTACATCCTCTAAATAGACCTACCAACTCAAAGTGTTATACAGCCTCTAAATAGACCTACCAACTCAAAGTGTTGTACATCCTCTAAATAGACCTACCAACTCAAAGTGTTATACAGCCTCTAAATAGACCTACCAACTCAAAGTGTTGTACATCCTCTAAATAGACCTACCAACTCAAAGTGTTATACAGCCTCTAAATAGACCTACCATCTCACAGTGTTGTAAATCCTTTAAATAAACCTACCAACTCAAAGTGTTGTACATCCTTTAAATAGACCTACCAACTGACAGTGTTGTACATCCTCTAAATAGATCTACCAACCCAAAGTGTTGTACATCCTCTAAACAGACCTACCAACTCAAATTGTTGTACATCCTCTAAGTAGACCTACCAACTCAAAGTGTTGTACATCCTTTAAATAGACCTACCAACTGACAGTGTTGTACATCCTCTAAATAGATCTACCAACCCAAAGTGTTGTACAACCTCTAAACAGACCTACCAACTCAAATTGTTGTACATCATCTAAATAGACCTACCAACTCAAAGTGTTGTACATCCTCTAAGTAGACCTACCAACTAAAAGTGTTATACAGCCTCTAAATAGACCTACCAACTCAAAGTGTTGTACATCCTCTAAATAGACCTACCAACTCAAAGTGTAGAACATCCTCTAAGTAGACCTACCAACTAAAAGTATTATACAGCCTCTAAATAGACCTACCAACTCACAGTGTTGTAAATCCTTTAAATAAACCTACCAACTCAAAGTGTTTTACATCCTCTACGTAGACTTACCAACTCAAAGTGTTGTACATCCTCTAAATAGACCTACCAACTCCCAGTGTAGTACAGCCTCTAAATAGACCTACCAACTCACAGTGTAGTACATCATCTAAATAGACCTACCAACTCAAAGTGTTGTACATCCTCTCAGTAGACCTACCAACTCAAAGTGTTTTACATCCTCTAAGTAGACTTACC
Source organism: Mizuhopecten yessoensis (assembly GCF_002113885.1). Taxonomy (NCBI): domain Eukaryota; kingdom Metazoa; phylum Mollusca; class Bivalvia; order Pectinida; family Pectinidae; genus Mizuhopecten; species Mizuhopecten yessoensis. Next base: position 2,298 of record NW_018479583.1, on the reverse strand, counting down.
AACTCAAAGTGTTGTACATCCTCTAAATAGACCTACCAACTCACAGTGTAGTACAGCCTCTAAATAGACCTACCAACTCAAAGTGTTGTACATCCTCTAAATAGACCTACCAACTCAAAGTGTTATACAGCCTCTAAATAGACCTACCAACTCACAGTGGTGCACATCTTCTAAATAAACCTACCAACTCAAAGTGTTGCACAACCTCTAAATAAACCTACCAACTCAAAGTGTTGTACAGCCTCTGAATAAACCTACCAACTCAAAGTGTTATACAGCCTTTAAATAGACCTACCAACTCAAAGTGTTATACATCCTCTAAATAGACCTACCAACTCAAAGTGTAGAACATCCTCTAAGTAGACCTACCAACTCAAAGTGTTATACAGTCGACATCGAGTAAACATCTACTTATATCTACTGTCGACAAGAAGTAAACATCGACTTATATATACAGTCGTCATCTAGTAAACATCGACTTATATCTACTGTCGACATCAAGTAAACATCGACTTATATCTACTGTCGACATCGAGTAAACATCTACATATATCTTATGTCGACAAAAAGTAAACATCGACATATATCTACTGTCGGCATCGAGTAAACATCGACTTATAACTACAGTCGACATCGAGTAAACATCGACTTATATCTACTGTCGACATCGAGAAAACATCGACTTTAATCTACTGTCGACATCGAGTAAACATCGACGTATATATACAGTCGTCATCGAGTAAACATCGACTTATATCTACTGTCGACATCGAGTAAACATCTACATATATCTTATGTCGACAACAAGTAAACATCGACATATATCTACTGTCGATAACAAGTAAACATCGACATATATCTACTGTCGACATCGAGAAAACATCGACTTACATTGTATATCTACAGTCGACATCGAGTAAACATCGACTTATACCTACTGTCGACATCGAGAAAACATCTACTTATATATATAGTCGACATCGAGTAAACATCGACTTATATCTACAGTCGACATTGAGTAAACATCGACTTATATCTACTGTCGACATCGTGAAAACATATACTTATATCTTCTGTCGACATCGAGTAAACATCTACTTATATATACAGTCGACATCGAGTAAACATCGACTTATATCTACAGTCGACATCGAGTAAACATCGACTTATATCTACTGTCGACATCGAGAAAACATCTACTTACATATACAGTCGACATCGAGTAAACATCGACTTATATTCACTGTCGACATCGAATAAACATCGTCTTATATCTACTGTCGATATTGAGTTAATATTGAATTATTTCTTCTGTCCTCTATTGATATTAAGTAAATTTCGATGTATATTTCTACTGTCGACATCGAGTTGACACCAACATAAATTTACTGTCGACATTGATTTTACATAATCTGATGATATCAACTTCAATGTATCACCGATATTGAGTTGACATCTACTGATGGTATCGACTTATATACATTGTTGACATGGACTTAAATCTCCCGTTAATGAATAGTCTTCAGTTGATATGGTTACATATATTGCCAGTCAATTAGAAATATCTACCCTGTGTCAGTGTAAGAGTACTCACAATAAAATAGCAATAGTTATAAAAGTTCAGAGAGTAGTTATTAACTGTCCTACCAATGTCGATTGTGTGGCCGATTTGAAACACAGCATGTTGCACCCGAGTCCACACGGTATACCATTTAAACAGCCAATCACAATCATTGTTATACCGAGACCAAGTACGATACCCGGAAGGTAGTAGTTGTTAAAACGCATATTCTCAAAAATTGGCAGCAACCGGGAATCGGTTACGAATCTGCTCTGAGTGATAACGATTCCGCCGATAATCAGCATGGCGGAACAAACCTGCAATAAAGCCAACATATTGATTTATATGTATTAAAACGTGTAACAAATGTACTGTATCACAATAATTTTGGATGTATTATCTAATAATAATAATAATATGTCGAGGTTCTTATATACCGCTATATCACAACCTTCACAAATAATTATTATCCGTGGTTATAGAGCCTTTGCAACCAGCCAATATCTTTCTCGACTCCCTGGGGAGCATACAGCCAGTGCTGCCATTGCGGCGCTCACAGCTATCATTCAACAATTCTAGCTCTGCCCATCCACGTACATGTACTCATTTACAGCTGAGTAGACTGGAATAAGCGAAATAAAGTATATTGCTCAAAAATACAACACAGTGCCGTGCCGTGAGTCGAACACGCAAACCACGTGTATGTATCTATTACTTACTGTGTTAACAGTGTTATT
>NW_018479582.1:9506-11993 GCF_002113885.1 Mizuhopecten yessoensis | reverse complement strand
GGTAAATCCTGTAGCTTGAGTACGATTAGAGGAATACATTTCTTGCATGAAAAGAGTGAATACCCCCCTCCCCCTGGGGACAGAGAGGCAAGGCCCAAGAGGGGATATTGATATTAATCTTCAAAAAATCCTTCTGTTTCTGTACCAAGTAAAGGTTAATAGATTTAAATTATTACCTTTTCATCCAATACAGAAGAAGATATCTGAACCAAATTTAATAAGAGTTTCCATGGCCCAGTAGGAGTCTTGTTTAATATCATTTAGTTATGATGAAATTTGGTATGCATTACCTATAATAGTTAATTAATTAATTAGCATACTGATTGGTCAATTGTAAAATAGAAGTTTTTGTACGATAACTTGCTTAAATATTGTTGTATTTTGATGAAAATTAGTATTCTTGAAAATCAGAAAGACAGTGGCTAAATTTTAATTTGAGCAAAAATCCACGCATAATTAGAGCCCCAAATCTGAGATGCATGTGCCCTGTAGTAATCATCTGTCCTGTCTACACTTTCATTTCTGGACAATATCTCAGAATTCAGAGAAATGATTTTCTGAAATTTGACATGTTGACACTGAAATATAGATGTGCAATAGGGGTTTAAAGAAATTCTAAGGTCAAGGTCAGTTATTAAACATAGCTAATCTGGACTTTTGGACTTTTTGAAAGACTTATCATTTTGAATCTATTGTGTGTACATACTTATAATTATGATTTGCTTTGTTTTTTTGACAAATCTCTAAAAATGATATACACTACATTATTGCAAACGTAATATTTCAATTATATTAAAATAGTAATCAAAATATCACTACCAAAAATTAAAATATATGATTTTAATATATTTTTATTTTTTTTGCAGTACCTATAAATCTCAAATATAAAAGAACAACAACCCGACCAGTACCAAGAAAAACGACGAAACTGTGAAAGGGAATTTTCTGTGCAGTATCGCACCTGACTGCCTTTAGGAACAATTGACAAAATAGAAAAAAAGTGATGTTGATCAAAACTGAAGGATGTGATAGGGTTTCATTTGACTTTGAGGAAGCCCTGCAAGCCTGGACAAATGTGAAGGAGAGGAGAATCTACAAACTGAATCAAAGTACTGAAAGTAATAAAAGGCTAAACCTTTGAAAACATTCATTTATATCATTATATCAGCTGTGAGTTTGTGTGGAAGGGAATTTTCTGTGCAATATCGCACCTGACTGTCTTAAGGAACAATTGACACAACAAAAAAAGAAAATGTGATGTTGATCAAAACTGAACGATACGATAGGGCTTCATTTGACTTTAAGGAAGCCCTTACAAGCCTGGAAAAATGTGAAGGAGAGGAGAATCTACGAACTGAATCAAAGTACTGAAACAATCATTTATATCATTATATCAACTGAATTTGTGCATGTTTATGTTATGGGTTTTTTCCTCTTAAATATGTAGCTTGTTCTGGTACTTAGGTTAGGATAAGGCCACTAGGTGAGATAACACTGGCCAGCTGGTCTGAGCAATGGATAAACCTACCTCCCTTAAACAAGGTTGGGGCAGCCGGCTCGCAGCATCTTTTCATTTGTGTTCATTGTAACATGTATATATATATATTTTTCTTATCTTGAATTTCTGTCTCTGTTTGACATTTGTGGTTGCTCACTCATTCAGGTAAGTTGTAATATTAAAGTCTTGTGTTTATCCCAACACTGTCTTTAAGCTCCATCAGGTTCACAAATATTGTGCCTGGCGGGGAACACCCCTGTTTTTTGCCTACCTATGTTGTACATTGTCACATACTTTATATATGTTGTTGTTAATAAAGGATTGCCTTGAGTTCTTACCTACTTAACTTAAATGTATTTAAGTGTATTTATTGTATGTAGAACTTAGTGTAAACTAGAACAAGTTACAGAGGGTTTTTCTTTCATAAATAAATTTGTTTTTGTTTGTCTATATGCTGTTGTGTCATGTATAAGCTTGATGAAATTGGTTCTAAAATGCATGATGTTTTCCTTTTTTGGTTCATTTTCCACACTCTCGAATAGAACAGTTACAAAATTAACCAGATTCAAGATTTCAAGATTTTTTATTTACTCCAGACACACATTTTGTGTGTAACAGGAGGTCAATCTTCCGATACATTTTATAATGGCAGACCAAAGCATACATACTAGGCATAGCATAGCATATCATAGGATATCATAACATGCATACAAACAATATTATACATACATACAATATCATACATACATATCATATGATACATACATATAATAGCATACATACATATCATATCATACATACATATCATATCATACATACATATAATAGCACATATACATATAATATCATACATACATATAATAGCATACATACATATAATATGATACATACATATAATAGAATACATACATACAACATCCTACATACATATAATAGAATACATACATATAATAGCATACATACATATAATAGCATACATACATATAATA
>NW_018479582.1:0-7306 GCF_002113885.1 Mizuhopecten yessoensis | reverse complement strand
TACATGTATACCTATAATAGCATAGTACATATAACAGCAAACATACATACATATAATAGCATACATGTATACCTTTAATAGCATAGTTCATATAACAGCAAACATACATACATATAATAGTATACATGTATAACTATAATAGCATAGTACATATAACAGCAAACATACATATATATAATAGTATACATGTATACCTATAATAGATAAATATATAGCACACATACCTGCATACTTACATACAAGTATTAACATCCAATGTATAAACATAAATATAACAGTATGCATGCATACATATAACAGCATACATATATATAACAGCATACATACATATAACAGCATACATGCATATAATAGCATACATACATATGTGTTATAGCATATATTCATATATTAGCATACATACATATTACAGCATATATACATATAACAGCATACATACATATATTAGCATACATACATATGTGTTATAGCATATATTCATATATTAGCATACATACATATAATAGCATAAAAAATATGTTAGCATACATACCTAATTAATAAAAGCAAACATACATACATATAACAGCATACATGCTTATACGTTATTACGTTATAGCATGCATACATATAACAGCATACATATACATATATATATATATATATATATATATCAGCATAAAAACATACATATAACCAAACATATAATTGCATAAATGCATATAATAGCATGCATACATACAAAATACATGTATAAAATAGCACACATATCTACATACATATGTTAGCATACATACATACATATAACAGCATACATACACACATACAATATCATACATATTACAGCATACATATAACTGCTAACATTCACACAAAAGCATACATACATACATATATGAGCAGACATGCATACATACAACAGCATCAATACACAACCATATACATACAACAGCATACATGCATACATATAATAGCATAGTACATATAACAGCATACATACATACACATAACAGCATACATTCACGCATTACAGCATACATACATGCATATAACAGCATACATGCATATAATAGCAAACATACATACATGTTACAATACATGAGTAAACATTATACATGCAAACATATCATAGCATAGTAAATATATATACATAACACACATACATACAATAGTACACATACCTGCATACATACATATATATAACAGCATACATACATGTATTAACATCCAATGTATAAACATAAATATAACAGTATACATGCATACATATAACAGCATACATACATATAGTAGCATACATGCATATAATAGCATACATACCTAATAAATAATAGCAAACATACATATCATAGTATACCTGTATATGTATAATAGCATAGTACATATTACAGCAAACATACATACATATGATAGCATACATATAACAGCATATATATATATATATATATATATATATATATATATATAACAGCGAACATACATATATAACATCATACATATAACAGCATACATACACACATATCACAGCCTACATGCATACATATAACAGCATACATATAACAGCATACATGCATATACGTTAAAGCATTCATACATATGATAGCATAAATACATATAATAGCACACAAACACACATCACAGCATACATGCATATACGTTATAGCATATATACATATGATAGCATACATACATATAATAGCACAAACACACATCACAGCATACATATAACAGCATACATGCATATACGTTATAGCATACATACATATAACAAACATATCATAATAAACATACATATAATAGTATACATGTATACCTATAATAGCATAGTACATATAACAGCAAACATACATACATATAAAACCATACATGTATACCTATAATAGCATAGTACATATAACAGCAAACATACACACATATAACATCATACATATAACAGCTTACATGCATAAATGTTATAGCATATATACATATAATAGCATATATATACATACATATAATAGCATAAAACATTGAATAGCAAACATACCTAATAAATAATAGCAAACATACATGCATACATGACTTTCCGGGGAAAATAAATTACTTTTATAAAAACAAAACTTTAATAATGGATAATATGTGTACAAAACTACAGAGAAATGTTCAAAAATATATAAACAAACAAAAACACTATTAAATATCATGCAAAATATTCACAATATTACTTCTAATAAGATTATAAATAACACCCACTTGTTGTCACTCCTTTTTTCCACACATGAAGTATTATATTTTTCAAATTATTAATACAATTGGTAATGAGTTACAGATGAGGGAAGGCCTTTAACAAACAACAAAAACCCTAAACATTTGGTTTTTCCTTGGCGTATAATCATGCTGTCTATATCAAAACAAAGTAATCATTCCATACTTGATGAATAGGTCTGTTGCCTAGTCAGTATCAAAGTTTAGATAACAAATTAATTTTGCCCTGATAATTAAACTGGAAGTACTGGTTGACAAGCGTCATGTGGAACCTCAAATACTTGAGGCAAGGAGTGATTGTTATGCATGTTTTTGTATTGCTTAAATGACAGAGAGAGATTTCAAGTTCATTTGGAAAAACATCATTCTTTAACAAACATTCTGAATGATTGTCATTCCTAATAGTTCTAAGGAACTCTCTCTTGAATACCTGCAGAGTATCATACTCTATTGGTACACTTATAACATTGCCACAAGTTCTACCAATAAGGTATCTCAACAGGCCCTGTGCATGATGAAAGCAGACAGTGATACCACCGGAAGTTGGCATTACACATGACCCTTTAACCAACTACGAAAAGTGGGAAAGGTCTTCTGAAGACAATGAGAAAACAAAATCTTTCAAGAAGTACAATACCCGCTCTTCCTCAGGTCGCAACAGGTCATTCTTTGTCTTCAACAGGCCAATGACACGAGAAGGGGTAGGCGTCAGTCTTTCACACAAAGACACCAGGTCACCTTGTGTCACCTGATGGAAAAAAAGACATCCTTGTAGATTTCAGGGATGCCTGAGCCCATCAGCTGACACAGGAACAAAGGCTTCCCAGTCAGCTCACATGCAGCCAAATTCTTTAATTGCCATCAGAAATTGTCCTGTGTAGGCATGACCGACATAGAGAACATGGCAAACATGTTTGTCAACTGAGAAAGCTCATCAGATGTCAATGACGTGAACGAGTCTAGCCCTTTTCGGGTCAAAGCACGTTCGTGCTCAGACACAAACAATAAGAAATCCTCTAAAATAATTTTCTTATCCTCCGCAATCTGACCCAGAGCAGTGCTGATCAGGACAGTTCGACATATCTGCAAGGGGAAACCTTTTGTCAAGGCAAGACCATGACAAAGAATTCTCCCGAAGACTGGATAAATGGTACTGGCCTGAGAAAACCTCTTCATAAGTTTTTTGTCAGTTCGATCTTTTCTGTTCTTTCCTCTAATCTGTTTGATCGAGTCATGTCAACAGTAAATGCACCTTGAGGTAACTTAATACTGATGTGTATAAAAGCCAACCTTCAAAGTGAGTTTGTCAGTTCACATACTTACTAGTACAGTACTTAATGTGAAAGAAATAGAATATATCATTGCAATATGAGAAAGATTTTAGTTCTTCTTTTAATCCATTTTGTTTTTATAATTACTTGCCAGAAAGTTGCAACAAAAAATTCTTCGATAATTAAGTTAAACAGTAAAATACTGGGTATGTATTGAAACATTCTAGTGTATATAGATTATAATATTAGTCATTCAACACACACAGGCTTAAATATACAAGAGGCCCAATGGGCCTGCATCGCTCACCTGGTATTAATCTCACACTTGTAATCTTAAAAGTGGACTAAAATACAGCTACAGGCAGAATATCACTGTTTGATTCATAAGAACCTATTAAAAGATTTAAACATATGACGCATGTGACCTGGAATGCCGAACAAGGACATCAGGTTGAAAGTGGATCAAGGTCATTCATTTGATTAAACTTGGTAGTCCTTCATCCCAGCATGCTACAGGCCCAATATCAGTTCCCTTGGCCTTTTGGTTATTGTGAAGAAGTTGTTTGAAGATTTTAAGACATCAGACCCCAGTGACCTTGAAAATTGGTCAAGGTCATTTATTTGAACAAACTTGGTAGCCCTTCATCCCAGCATGCTACAGGCCCCATATAAGTACCCTTGGCCTTTTGGTTATTGAGAAGAAGTTGTTTGAAGATTTAAAGACATCTGACCCCATTGCCCTTGAAAGTTGGTCAAGATCGTTCATTTTAACAACTTGGTAGCCCTTCATCACAGCATGCTACAGGCCCAATATCAGTTCCCTTGGCCTTTTGGTTATTGTGAAGAAGTTGTTTGAAGATTTTAAGACATCAGACCCCAGTGACCTTGAAAGTTGGTCAAGGTCATTTATTTGAACAAACTTGGTAGCCCTTCATCCCAGCATGCTACAGGCCCCATATAAGTACCCTTGGCCTTTTGGTTATTGAGAAGAAGTTGTTTGAAGATTTAAAGACATCTGACCCCATTGACCTTGAATGTGGGTCAATGTCATCCATTTGAACAAACTTGGTAGTCCTTCATCCCAGCATGCTACAGGCCCAATATAAGTACCCTGGGCGTTTTGGTTACTGAGAAGAGGTTGTCTGACGATTTTAAGCCATCTGACCCGATTGACCTTGAATGTGGGTCAAGGTCATTCATTTGAACAAACTTGGTAGCCCTTCATCCAAGCATGCTACAGGCCCAATATCAGTACCCTGGCCCTTTTAGTTATTGAGAAGAAGTTGTTTGAAGATTTTGAGACATCTGAACCCAGTGACCTTGAAAGTGGGTCAAGGTCATTCATTTGAATAAATTTGGTAGCCCTTCATCCTAGCATGCTACAGGCCTTATATCAGTACCCTGGGCCTTTCAGTTATTGAGAAGAAGTTGTTTGAAGATTTTAACATATTTGACCCCTGTGACCTTGAAAGTGGGTCAAGGTCATTTATTTGAACAAACTTGGTAGCCCTTCATCCCAGCATGCTACAGGCCTAATATCAGTATCTTGGGCCTTTTGGTTATTGAGAAGAAGCTGTTTAAAGTAAAAAATTGACACTGGACAGACGGACGGATGGACGACGGATGCTGCACCATAACATAAGCTCACTTGCCCTTCGGGCAGGTGAGCTAAAAATAATTTTATTGGAGACAGCTTATTAATTATTAATGGACAGTTTCTATGTAATGCATTGGGAACATGTATGCTGTTTTATATTCAGATTTGACATTAAATTATGTTTTGTCTCAACATACACCATATGGAATAAATCTGACTGTCTATTAATTGTAATGTTCAAAAGTATTTAAAACGACTTAAGCAAGTCTATATAGATGGTATAGTCTGTATAGATTATCACGACCGGAACTATAGCCACAGCAGCCAGTCCAGTATCCTGGTCAGTTTCTAGATTCAAATTTTGAAGATGCAAGTAGCCATTACTGATAACTGCTGGTATTTGTAAGATGAAGGAGCATTATATTTTCCATTTTGGAAGTTTATAACAAAAGTGTGGATATACCGGTAATTGCAAGAGGAACAAACACTAATACACTACTTTAGCACACGCAATATTTTGTGGTATATGATATTTATGATAGTTATCCAGTATGGTCTGAATAATGGGGTCAGTTTGTTTTGAAAATTATATGATGCATGTGTCTGGGAAATAAAGCAGAATATGTGATTATACCTTTGACCAGAATACATTACAATAGCTAGTATACAGTGAGAATTACAACTATTTGTAGCACCAGCAAGGCCTGAGCTTTACGGTTCAAAGAATGGTTATTTAAAAGAAGTTACCATAAGTTTGCAAGGGAGTTGCCAGAAGTTTGTGGCAAGCAGGTTACCACAAAGTTGCCAGAAAGTTGCCACAAAATTGGCAGAAAGATGCCACAAAATTACCAAAAAGTTGCCAGAACATTGCCGCTAAGTTACCAGAAGTGTTTGCCAGAAAACTCATTTGCATATGAAATGTGCGCTTGCGGAAAATGGTTGCCAGAAGCCTTTCATTTCTGTAAGGGAAGTCACCTGTGGCCTGCATGAGGGTACAGAATTTGGGGCAAGTTATTTAGTTCATGATACTGACATGAAATAGTTTCAATTAATAAGATGTACCTTACTACCAACAATGCACAAACATTTACTCATATTTTAATAGAACCGGAAATACATATAATTTCATTTGGCCTAAACATAAATCAAAGATGATAAATTTATCATTACAGTTACCAAGATGTACCTTCAGATATGATACTAACGAAATTACAACATCCTGAAATACGGCTAAACAAAGTTGCAACATGCATGTTACTGTTGTATACCTTTTTACTTTAACATATATCTGAGCCATGGTATAATTTTATACACAATGAACATCAAGGTCAATTCATTTTGAATCATATAAACACAGGAAATAATTTAATACACAATGAACATCAAGGTTGATTCATTTTAAATCTTATCAACACATTTCCTGTATCTATAAGTATAATTAATCTTGAATTTAAATGCATGCAAGTTATAGTGAGCCTTTGATATATTTATTTACTGATGAAAATTGTAGACTTTTTGACGAGTTTTCCAGGACTCGAACCTGGTGACCATGTTGAAAACAAAGGCAGTACCAAAAACTCTTACAGCTATAAGGTCATGCAAATATCCACAGAAATGAATATATCAAAGTTTTAAAATGAAGTTTCAAATAAACCAATCTCAACTAGAAGTATGTCAAAATGACATGAAAGTCGCCCCATCTCCTGTATGATTACTCAGTATAATAAATCATTGACCAAGCTACAACTGACATTTCCACCTGTCAATCAAAATGGTCTAACAATGACCTGGTATGCATACACGCTGTTTAGGTAACCATGCCAACCTACTAGGATATAATAAGAAAGCATGTGGTTGATTTACTTGAAGAAAATGTTCCATGTTTTATGACCATAAAACACAAACACTGCAAATAATTTCATTTTTTAAAATTTCTGTAACATTCCCTGGCCTTCTTCATCCCAATTTCAAGGCCTTCAACATTCAAACATGCCAAAGTGCCAGGATAAGATAGTTCATCTGTTAAAATGAAAAAAAATGATATAAGAGAACTGAACATGCATATTGGAGCAAATCATTTTCACCAAAACTAATCAGGCTGATAATTAAGGAATTTCCAATCCCTATCACTAGTTTGTACTGGTATTGTTTTCGTTGTTATTTAACTCCCTATTATCAGTTGATACTTCTCAGTAAAAAATATTTGTTTGTAAAA
>NW_018479581.1:1793-11927 GCF_002113885.1 Mizuhopecten yessoensis | reverse complement strand
AAATACAATAACAATATATCCTGTTGTGTTGTTATAAGGTGTATTTCACTTAGATCATAAATTCGCTGAACAGGCAGAAAAGATTACTGTGACACCAAATTATGTATACATACTGATTTAGTTAAATTATATTAACAATTTATATGATACCATACAAGGTATCTGTTAGGTCATATTCCCCTCTTGCACACGCCTAATTAAAGGTGACACAATAAAATTCAAAAGAGAAAAAATGCACTAATAGACTTCCATACCAGGTTTCGCTATTTTAGATCTTCATAATACTGTTCAAAATTTTCATATTTTGACCCGGGTGAACATATCAATGCCAACATATCAAATATGAGAAACACCTGGTAGTACTTCATCTAAGACAGGATGACGTTGGGCGTTATGGAAAGATGAACGTAACACACATACAAACGGTTTTACCTTTATCATTTGAAAGTACATAATATACGAGAACTGACTACACTCCATCTTATAGCTGTTTCGTCCTTCTAGGACTCATCGGTGATGCTAGAGACCAAAAAGTTGGAAATCCAAATTCGTCTCAACTACTGTTTACACAAAAGAGGAGGTGCATGAAACCCCATTATGTATTGATTTATAATTTATGGAAATATTTGTGAAGCTGTTCACCTATTTTGCACATTTGACTTAAATAAAAAAGTAAAATAATAAAATTGAAATTATGCTTAGATGGTTTACATAACATATCCAAGTACCATGGTTATAAATCTTTCGGTTCTTTACAGGAGAGTTGGTTGAATTTCTAACACGTCTGCCCCCTTTAATACTGAACGTACGTTATGGTAATTTAATAAGGTGAATATTTACAACACATTTTCCGACCAGTAGCTGCTTACCGTACATCAATTCCCTAAAGATATCAGTTCATAAGAGACAGATGAAAGACGAGCGGCCGGCAGACAACGGACATCATAAAACACAGTACACTCACAGACACTTAGTGTCATCTGAGCCAAAATGGTGTAAATAAACATCATTGCCGAAGCATCAAGTAAGTATCGTAATGTTCTCTGTCGTCTATTTATATAATTGATATAAATTATACGCACAATACCATTCCACTTTGGTTTAATTTAATGGTTACAGTGCTTATACCTGCACGCCAATTGTTTCCCGTCGTGAACAGGTATTTAACACTAGTGCAAATCAATAAAGAATGTATTTGTCATTCATAATACGATCATAAACAGCACCCATAAATATAAAGTCCTACATGCATAAACAGAAACAAAGGTATAATAGCGTTCTTTCATATTCAGTAAGCCCTAACCAATATCCGCTAATCACAACTACAGTTAACGTTAGGTTTGTGACGTGACACTGACTTAAATGATATAACATTTGTCCGATAGAAGTATGCAACGTCGAGGCATTTGATAATTTTACATCAGGCGAGAACATTCGACAACTTCTGGTCGATGATCTACACTTCTAGCCAGCATAGTTACCATAGCAATCACAAAAAAACATCTGAGTAAGGTTTTGTTTTTGTCTTATGCTATATTTTGCTAGAAACCAAACCTACAGTCACATGTTCTGGTTTTTTTTTTCTAATACAAATGTGAAAAAAACATTTAAAGAGGAGAACAATTTAGGAAAACAACCTTACAAAAACCACTGAAATGTAATCAGGAATAATTGTGTACGAAACGCAAAACAAACGAGTAAAGGATTGTATTATAAAAATGTTTAAAAGACTACGTCAAATGCTAGGGTCTTTTGTCAATTGAGAAGAAGACATTAGGAAGGAAAACGAGTGCCGAATGATTTTGTTAGCCTACTTTCGAGCTGCCTGAACGTAACGGGGAGGAACAAATGTGCCCCACTTAATTGTGATTTTGTATGAGTTTGCATTTTAATCCTAGATTCCGATGACTAATGAAGGGTAGATCTTTCTCAAAACTATACAACGGGATCTTTATCGTTGACAAGTCTCACGCGGTACATCATTGCTATCAAGTCCTAAAATAAAGCAATATTGGATACATGTACAGTTTAACTATTTCTTTGTAGTCCATTCTTGAAACCGTTCCGTGTAATTTTGTTCAATGCAGAAAATTTCATTATAGATAGTTTATAAACACGTTTATACACACATAATTAAGTTAATGTGTTAAGTTTCTTTCACAAGCGTCAGTTCCAGATACACGTTAATACACACGCATATGGGTTAACATGTCGAGCTTCTTTGGTGGGTAGCTTGTATCTACGTACATTACAGAATAGCACAAGGCCACCATGGCGATTCCTCTGTCTCCTCTTCGTCGGCAACACAGTATGCCAATGCGGTTGAGTGCCAGTCCATTCTGCACAGTTTCATTGCCTTTACAATCCTGATAACGGTTGCCTAGTCTCGGAAAGTGTCGATCCAAAGCTTGATCAGCGTCTCAACTCTACGTTTAGAACCGAGGTGATCCATCTCACACTTCTCTATGTCAGGGACTGAGCGCCCAAGCTCCAGAAACAGGTTGAAGTAATTCTTGCCTATGTTATCTACAAGGCCCCTTATTTCACTGACGACTAGTTGTCTGTCGAGTCCCTCCTCGTTAGAGTCCATGTCATCTGCAATACAAAAAAACATCAGACTAATAAGTTTTCTTGGGATATACTACAAATGCGTCTAAACAGTATTACAAGTAGTGCTACTATACTAATGTTAATCAGAGTTGTCTAATTCTTATGGAGTTTTTTAAAACTTGACAACTAGGTTCATCAACTCCAAAAATCGTGCTTAGTGAATTGTATTTTTCTATATGTAGATTACAACAACGTTCATTTGTTTGTATTGTTTGCTTAACAAAGGAAACAGATGTTTTGGGTGGTCGGATGGCGCAGTGGATAGGGAACTAGCCATCATAAAGAAGGCTGGTTCGAATCCCCGTTCGACGTGAACAGATGTGGGGTTACATGCCTGACAACGTAGCTTTTCTCCGGAAAGATACTCAAGTTTTTCCCACATTTAGACCCCCAGCGCTAGCATCCGGGCCAACAAAAGCGATTAAAAAAAGTTAAAAACTTGTTTTATATTTGTTGGAAAAATATAGAGTTAACAAATGTTAGATGTTTACGAAAGCTCGCAATATAAGCTCCCAAATAGAAATTGTTGTACAGATTTCCAGTAAGTATCTAGTCTGTCCCTGTGGCTATTACCTTATTAGCATTCTACAATTCTAGCACTGTCCAACCACTTTCGCCCCTGTGAGGAAGGATTTGGGTTCTGTCCCCTGGCCGAGACATGCCAGAGTCTGTAAAAATGGCAGTTTCTACTCCTGCTTAACGCTCAGCAATTTAGGAGTGGAACGACTGGTTCGCCCGTTGTCAGTATAATGTGACCGGGTGGGATGTCCTGCTGGGTGTCTTCGGCAGTATGTTTCAGTGAGGTAGCACTATAAAGTCGGCATCAGTTCCGCGCTATCACAAGGAGACAAACACGAACTTATCGCAGCCTCCCAAAACACACACGCATACACTACACACATGCATCTTGCACACAGGATAGACCGTACTTAAATGACCATAGCTGATGATAGGACGTTAAAAAATATTAAACTAAACCCAACCACATACTTATTTACGACTGAGTAGACTGGAACAAGCAGAGAAGAGTATCTTGCTCAACGATACAACACACTGCCGTGCTGTGACTCGAACCCGCAACCCTTCGGTCACGAGCCCGGCGTCCTACCAGTGGACTACCGTGCCTTCGTTTACATTATCGATTTAAAGAATACTCAACAGCCTCTGCTTTTACTATTTTGACTAATTATTACCTAGAGTGACACATTCCCAACCAGTCTCCACGGTCATGCCGAGATTGTCTGTAGCCATGTCGACCTCCGACATGGCCTTTTCGATGTGACGAAACGTTTGATTAGGATAGGCGTATGTCCACTTCAACAACATCCTGGTTATCTGAGTGACAGCTGCCAGACTCCTTGCTTCGTGCTCTGTGTTTGATATCTCTGGTAGGGACAGGCCAAGCGCGATGAAGAGTTGCTGACATTTGGACGCCTCGACCATGTGCGATAGGCGACCGAGCTCCTGGGGTGTAGCCCTTCTATTAAGGCAGGTGGCCTCTGATAAATAAAACAAACACTGTTAGCAACGCTGGTTATTTCTCTCTTTTGTATTGTGTTTCTTCGATTAAAAGCTGCAGTCACGCCTATCATTAGCCACACAAGTATTAAACTTGTTTTCTATGCATCATAAGTTGCCTAGTAAATTCTATTTGTTATTTTAACATAAGAAACGTGTGTATACGAAAACAATTTGAGACGTTTTGTATAACTATACATTTAAATACCTGCATTGTATAACTACACATTAAAATACCTTAAAAGTACTTACCGTCACTGGATTCAAAACCCTGTACATGTATGGTAACCTGCAAGTCGAAAGTAAACAGTCAATTTCATGCAATCCTTTTCATGGAATATTTTCAGTCTACAGTTACCGAAGAATGTGTTATGTTAAAGTGAAGGCGTCCACCAGCATACCATTTGTCTGAATAACTTAACAACTTAAAGTTTGATTCCTCTATTTATGTACAGGTACGTATGATATAATTATGTTATGCCTTACATATGCAATCTTCTGGCTTAAGACGCTTTATTCCTAACCATCTATTGTTAGGATGCTGATATGATATTGGAAGATTGTTACCTTTTCATGTGTTACTAATTTTCTACATAAAACATGTTTTACCTTTGTTATACCCCAAAACAATAGATCCGATTTCTTCAGTCGGTGTTTTCGTCGACATTCTTCTCCTTTACAGAACATGCCTCCCTTTGCGTGAATGACGCTGTAGAGCTCTACAGGAGTGTCGTAAGGACTGAGATGGAAGTTACAGTGCAGTGTATGTGTGTACTGAAAGTGTTGCTGGTTACTCATTTGTAGAGTTTTCTGTATAATCCGCTCCAGAGTGTTTCTTACAAGTGGCCCAGAGTCCGGAGGAAGTTTAGATTCTGAGGGACTGAACAATGTTACAGCAATTGTAGACCGCTCCCAGTGCATCGACAAGATCATCCTGCAAAGATCGTTCACCTCGAAACAGCCAAATCCTCTGTAAAGATGAGTCGTATCTTTCGTCGTCAGCGGGTCTGTCCCGGGTTCGTCTTCTATGCGTCTTAATGATAGTGATGCTGTTCTGTAAGTCCTCATGATTGTAGCAAAGATTCTGTGAAACAGCTCTTCTGGTACAAAGACATCATGGAATATGAAGCATAATGTTTGTGAGACAGCAAGATTCCTCTTTTTAAGATAATTGATGTCATCGGTGATACCATTGATGTTTTCTAGCTCTAGAAGTTTGCTGGGAATGGTATACGCCTCACTGAAGCAAACATCTGCTGTATTGGGTTCCGAAATCAATATCCGTACCAGCAGGCCAAACTTTTCCATCAAAGCCAGGAGAATTGACTTATGGGGCAAGAACGCTTTATTTTGATCTAGGCAAAGAAAGCTATCGATCAAATTCGGAGTCAACTCGCCCTTTGTCTTGTACAACTCTAAGTCTCGAGCCAGCACGAGATCGTCTTTTGGGAGAAACTGATCGTCGGTAATCAGGAGGCTGAAGCAATCGGCAAGCCACTGTGGATCGTTGATGACGTGATCGAATTCCCGGAAATATATCACAGACCTCGTGCAATGAAGATACCTAAACAGAAGTAATATCAAGACTCAGCAAGTTTTATTACATCAAAGATACTTTTTGTTTTGATTTCTATGGTTTAGCATCCTATCAACGGATCTGAAATACCATGTCAAATAATTCTTCTACGTCACATATTGTCTTATGTCTTTTTTGTCAATTATGCCACATTGCAAATAATTGTAAAAATAAAAACGTACAATGAAACGATAGTATGGTGATCTAAACCACTTTGTTGTTATTTTTCTAGAATAAGTCCACTAGGAAGGGATTGTACATCAATTAACAGAGTATACATTCATGCCCAGCAATTGTATAAATTGTTTGAATCTCGAACATTTTCTTGTTAGAAACCACGGACTAAATCCCTTTTTATAACTATATTCATTTCAATACCGGCCATCGTTGATTATACAAATGTATTTGATCAGTAATAGTCTTCTATAGACAGTCTTTATAATCAGAGTTTATATATCTTGTATTCATAAGTATGAAGACGGATTTTTCATTTGTAAGCAATTCCTCGTGAACAGTTGTTGATACTAGTGTCACTTGGTATTAAAAAGATGATTTTTGAAATCGTAACCAATTTTCCAGATTTGAACCATACCCCCCAGGTGCCAGGAAATGGTCATATTTTTCATGTAATCATAAATTGTATCCCATTTTAGTAATTTCAACTAAGTTTGAACAATTTTGTTTTTGAATTTCAAAGAATTAAACGGTTTATTGTCCTTAATTTGAGTTGTAATGAAATATTTTGTTGTTGATGAAACGTGAAGTACGTTGAGAAATATGTTCAACATAAATCAAGACAGCACAATATTTGTTGAACACATAAATCATGACTGACTAATTAAAACAGGAAATTTACTAAAATACACACACCCACAACTGAGCATTCTTACTAATGAGCAATATCCAATTTCATAAGAATCCCTTTTCTCTATAAATTTTTAGTAAATGAAGCTTTCACGTAGCAAACGTACTAACAACTTGTGCTTGATAAGGAAACGAACTAAGTATGTGTTAAACAGTGAATGCTGAACAATGCTTCCATGAAAACACCCTGTAATCATTCAAAGTTATAATTTTGTTGTATTAGGTCAAACAGTTAAATATATATATAACTCACTCAAGGGCCAGTACAATCTCGTCATCATCCGCCAGTGGGGCTATAGACAATTTGTTCATTTCAATCACCTGCGCCAATGTCAGTATCTTAGTCCCCCTTTCTCTTGCCTTTAGCAAATCCATCTCTAGCTTTAACCATCTGGTCGGAAGTTTCCTGCCCCATTGATCCTGGTGTTTAGCTAATTCTATGATTGCTTTCCGCAATTGTTCCACGTTTGCATCAGCATCGTCGATAGCTAATGTTGGAGGTTGATTCTGCAATCCTGACCTGGCATCATAAAGCAATCTCAGCTCGGCTGGTTCCGTTCCTTGGCTGTTATCGAGTGGACAGAACCTGACAAACTTGTGAGATGAAAGTTCGGAAAATTTTGAAATGCTTGACTGTATTTTCTGTACCTGTCCCTTGAAGTCCTGGGATGAAAATTGAAAGATAATACTTTAACATGACATGCCTTCAAAACTGTTTCATTATGCATAAGTAATCAATGATGTATACTATGCTTAAACCAAATTTTGTTGAAAATTTAAATGCAGAAATATAATGTTTCAAAGAAATTACAGAGATTAAGTAAGATTGCTTGTTTTGTTGATATCTATATTTACAATAATAGTAAATAATTAAAACCCATACTTAAAAGACGTGGATTATCCGTCATCGTACAATATGTATATTTTGTTAAATAAAATCAAGTCAATATTGTTTATTTGAATGGCATATGTAACAATCACTTTAATAATTTAAATAATAAATACATAAATAAGATACATGACAAAAAAGCATAGAGTTGCAAAGCACGGATGAAACATCTTATACAAATATTGTTAAAACAGTTACAAAATATCATATATTTATAGAATAGTGTGTTTGTTTGAGTGGCTATACTGGCGATTAGAACATGAAATTTGGTTTAAACCAAATGTCATGTTGTTTTCCCTAGTATAGCCACTCAAACAACGTACTATCTCCATTATAATGCACCTTAACAAATATACTACCCTCATATGTTTAGAATCATTGTATTTACTTGCTACAAGTGCGTTGTAAAGTACTCTGTAACCTGTTTTGTTGACGTGTCATTCTGCAGCGGACTGACCAATCAGAAAGAGGCTTTTAAAACTCGGTCATTTGGCCAAACAATAAGAACATGGATTTTTACATTCTATTTTTAAGTTATTCAACAAATACATTTCATCGGTTGATCATGATTCTATCGCAGATAAGAACATGGTCCTTATCCAATCAAAACAGGCGTTGCAAACGAATTGTGTTAGAATGATAAATTGACCCAAATTATCACCGATAACAGGCCATAGAGCAATGTGATCGGGACAACCCCTACCTAAAACCTTCTCTGGCGTACAGAATGACAAATAAGAGGAAATGTGTAATACGACCCGTGAAAAAGTACATCACTCACCGTAGATGATTTTCTCAATTCATCGAGGAAGGTGCCGACAAATATCAGTGGAGGTTCATGTTCTTTTAGCTTCGGCGCATTCAATTCAACAGATGAAAATGTGCTAATCATTCGAATGCATTTCTTTAGTCTGTCTGGACTCAGAAACAATCATGGTGATTTAAAGCACGATGATAATAGAAACTTCAGCAAAAGAAATCATATTTATGAAATAAGGTGTGTCACACTTGGATGCGCCTTTTACCACCATATCAAAGTTCATAATTGTCAGTGTTTAAGTATAGGAGTAATTTGATAAGCGACCATACAGATGCTAACTGAGGAAATGGATCCTGCATACTGCAGTTTATTCTCCAATTATTTCTATTAATGACATTAAGTTTGTCGTTCAGAATATTTAATTGGCGCTCAATATCCTCACATGGTTCACTATAGTCACTCAATAACCACACAAGACACGGAAATGTACATTTTTAGCTCCACGTTTAAATGTCAACATCAGTTTCATTGTTTTGTAGTATTGCACATTGATACACCTCTGTTAATATTTGTTCTTTTAGCCTAATCCCTTGCACTAGATTTTTGTCTGTAGATCTAAGGAGGAATACTCCAATGCATATCTAAACGAGAGGAATATATAGATAATTAACGCCTTTTGGTTATTGAAGAGAAGTCATTTGCAGATTTTAAGACATCTGACCCCAGTGACCTTGAAAGTGGGTCAAGGTCATTCATTTGAACAAACTTGGTAGCCATTTATCCCAGTATGCTACAGGCCTAATATCGGAACCCTGGGTCTTTCTATTATTAAGAAGAAGTCGTTCGAAGGTTTTAAGACATTTTACCCATGTGACCTCGAAATTGGGTCAAGGTCACTCATTTGAACAAACTTGGTAGCCCTTTATCCAAGCATGCTACAGGCCCAACATCAGTACCCTGGGCCTTTTTGTTATTGAGAAGAAGTTGTTTGAAGATTTTAAGACATCTGACTCCAGTGACCTTGAATATCGGTGAAGGTCATTTATTTGAACAAAATTGGTAGCCCTTCAACCCAGCATGCTACTGACAATATATCATCACCCTTGGCATTTCGGTTATTCAGAAGAAGTTGTTTAAAGTTTTTAACATATTTGACCCCTGTGACCTTGAATACAGGTCAAAGTCATTTATGTTAACAAACTTGGTAGCCCTTCATCCCAGTTTGCTTCTTGCCACATATCATCACCCGAGGCCTTGCGATAATTAAGAAGATGTTGTTTAAAGTAAAATATTGACGACGGACGACGGACGCCGCACCATACCATCAGCTCACTTGGCCCTTTGGGCCAGGTGAGCTAAAAATGCATCAAACAATAATTCAGTGATCAGATATTTTCATTTTCCACTTTCAATTATTACTAGCTTTATTTTGTACAGACTATTTTAAACTAGCTCTAATTTTACCGATAAGCAAACTTAATAGGAAATCATATTATTGATATATGTATACTTATATATGAAAAGAAAAGAAAAATATAAATGTAATCGATGCAGATAAAACTTACACGTTTCCAGTTTGTCTTTAAGAAAATCTGTCAGTCTGAAGACTAACAGGTAAACGCCGTGTGACGAAATGAAGACGTTGTGGGAGGCCTGAAACGACGAGTGCCCACCCATATCCCACAACGATAGGAGAGCATCATCAATGTTGGCACACTGTGAAGCTTGTTGAACTGCAGTGCTTTCCTTTAATTGCTGTACATTCGCTGCAGGATTTCGTGATGACGTAATTGATAAATCCCCTGCGCTGTCTCGGAACCCTAGTGTATTATACAATGAAATTTAAGAACAAGACCTTCCAAATAGTTCATTCTTTACTTATATCATTTTCTCTAGCGATTTATTTGCAATATATAT
>NW_018479581.1:0-1606 GCF_002113885.1 Mizuhopecten yessoensis | reverse complement strand
AGTCAATCAAGAACCAATTAGGGTACAAAACAGCTCCTACAGTTGGTTCGCGCAAGTTGAGGTCGACATGTCTATATTGAACTCGTTTGCACACCGTGGTTTTACCGGCCCCCTCTCTGCCGGTAAAAACCACGCGTACATGTCGATACATTTCCACTTGTCCCTCGAACAGCTTCAGGTATGAATCAACGACTCGCATGTCTGAAAGGAAACGACGATAACAAGGTTCCATATTGTCATCAAACAAGGACAAAGCTCAAACTCATCGTCGTAATAGAAAGGCAAATTAACGTAAATAAAACTAGAGGTCGGATATGCACTCTATTGTTAAGCATTTTCCACACCACACATGGTACTAGTCATACTTATTCCCGTTAAACATACAGAACACACATTTAACCATGCTAAACATCCCGGTGGAAATCAGGCCTTGATGACGACTGTAAAATGTCTACAAACTAAGATGAAGCATATCAGGTCGTATACCCTGACTAAATAGCATCGTGCATGTAATTATTGGCGATGGGGAAGTTCTACCTATTTTCTTTACCCCTTATACTTATTTAACGATTAATAACGATATACATATATGTAATGTGTGGACGGCAACGCCCTTCCGTAAACATTTGTAAATTTAGCTATGAAAACAAACAACCAGTTGGTCAGTAGACTACAGGTAAAATGTAAGTGAAATTTCAGGATTAAGGCAATCAGGTAGTGCAAACAAATATACCGACACACCTTACTGTAATGATTAATATCTAACAGTGTTTTGGCGGTGCCAAAACTAGCTAATGATCAAGACGGACCAAGGCAGGAATAGACAATGTAGAAAGAATAGATGTTATTAGAAAATAATCAACTAAGGCTTAATTCAACACGTTGGTTTACATATTTCAATAGAGGACATTCAATAAAAAAAGGCTAAGTGCTATTAATATAATTTACTCAAAACAACAAATAATTATTCCATGAGAGCATATTGCCTCGGCGTATAATCGGTTTTTTGTATTATACATATATAATGCAAGCATAGTAGTTACTATTGACGCATTATGAAATATCCAGATGTTGTTAATTGGTTTTGATTGAAAGAGACGAAAGAGAAACTTAGTAATCGTATAACGTCCCCGGCTGTAAGAAATTGTTGAATAATTACAACTACAGAATTATCTAAACATGGAATTTTGTTTGCATTTTCATGGTAGAGATAGGACCAATGTGACAAATATCTTAATGTCTTACTTTGTAAGATCTAAAAGAGCATGCAGAAAAGAATACGATGAGATGTTTTGTCTTTATATCTTATTTCTACTATGCCTAATGTATTGCATTTAAATACAGCATATATCACTCTACCTACAGTACAACCCAATTATTGACTATCTTACAGGCATTGTTATAACGTGTAAGGTGCATTGAAGAATACGAAATAGTTCAAAACATACCAATCGGACATGAAATAAGTACATGATGTACCTTATTTCACTCGATCCTTCTGGATTTTTCTCATTCCGTAATATTGATCAACTGATCTTAACATATTGCACATAAACGAGCATTTTATCGCACAACGAGGCGATCGATTGTTAATCACAGAGCTGTG
>NW_018479580.1:7025-11912 GCF_002113885.1 Mizuhopecten yessoensis | reverse complement strand
CCCGTCCACAACAAACATTACTTCCTTACTCGCCTTTATAATTACTTGTCCCTGTCAGGGTAACATCAGTCCCCGTCCACAACAAGCATTACTTCCTTACTCGCCTTTATAGTTACCTGTCCCTGTCAGAGTAACATCAGTCCCCGTCCACAACAAACATTACTTCTTAACTCGCCTTTATAATTACCTGTCCCTGTCAGAGTAACATCAGTCCCCGTACATTGTTCCAATATTGTTGTCGTTGAATTAATTCGGATGGAGCCGCTGATTACTCTAAGAATAGGTACCTAGCCAACAGATACACATGTAAGTTCTATAATACGCTGCGTATTGTAAATTCAACGTTATTTTCAGTCCATATCGATCTTTCACATATTTTGATAATGACACGTTACAGTTGAACATAGTATAAAATGTGAGTCTTTGCAGATTGTTTTTACAGACAATTTATGTGCATTTTATCGCTTCAGAAAATACATTAAAATGAAAAGAAATCGTTGAAGAGATTCTGCATTTCAATAAGACCGTGCTCCGTGGTGAAAGATTGTCATGTTTACTAGATAGAGTCAAAGCTGACGGAAGAAAGTTTTACTTGGAAAACAAATATTGAAATAGTCCTGGCGTCATATCATACCTGTGCACTGCCAAACTATGTTTGTGTGTGTGTGTGTAAATGTTGGACAGGAATATCTCGTAAAACATTAAATGTGCACCTAAATAGCTCCAATGTTATAAAACATTTCCGTGAAAGATATCCTATCTCAATTCGGTGAAGGACTTATTTGCATCAGATAAAAGGTACTCCACTGAAAAGGTATTGTATTTTTATGGAGGTGTGGGTATTTTGTTCAGCGAATAACGTGATATAACTTCCTGGTAAGTCCCATGACAATGTATAATTGGCTACGTCTGAGGAGCTTATCACCAAGTAAAAGACAGACAGACGGACAGAGGGACAGACAGACAGAGAAAAAGGAAGTGTCATGAAACCATAATTCGGATTTAGAAACGACAAAATATAGGGCTGAAAATGTAGAGAAGAAAGTGTTTCATGAAGACATTTCAAAAACATTAAAGGAGAATATAGCAAGATAAATCCTTAATTACAAACGTCTGCTGTCACCAAGGAAATTCGCCATACCAATCTAGGTTAATTCCGCGTCAACATAGGGAGACATCGGGTAGTGACAACAAAACAACGGAACATAGTTATACAGGGATGATAAAAACATCAAAAGTCATAAGGAAGTAACAAATATTCCAATGAGACCAAAATAACAAACAAAAGACATTTCCAAAGTGTTCACCAACCCGTATCTCTCGACACCTGGTATTGTCAGTTGGTCCCTCTTAAGAAAATAATGAAATTATCTTTTTTACTTACTTCGAACTGCAAAATGTATTATATAAATGTCAAAACGTAACCTAGGACTCAATGCATGGCAACAATAATGGACTACAGCTATGCCTTAGGCATTCCCAAATTTTGGAAATTGACTTAAGACACATATTTCAAGAAAGTGCTGTTAGATAAGCTCACTAGCAATATTGTTTATGATTAATTCTGAAAAGATAGAATTCATAATTGATTTTCATACGATATCATGTTGCTTAAACAAACATACAAATTTCAACATTCGGAGTTGGAAAGTCCGGCTGATTTGAAAATATTTTAAGTCTATGTTGAACAAAATACCAATGTCTGTAATTTGCAAAAGGAAAAAGGCATTCTGTGGAAGATGGACTAACTGACCAGAGAAGCCGTTACAAAGCTATTGTTTCTCGGTATTAACTAGGAGTGAAAGAGTTGAACAACATATTTGTGTTGATTGTCTTGAACATTACATAAACCGCTTATCAGATACATTGCGAAAGAGAAAAGGTTGGATTTATTGTTTTTCAAATCATCGACTTTTTTTACTGTTCGGTCGAAATTTCATAGGGCAAGGTTCTGGACATCATGATTTCATCCCATATTTCAAAATATTTTTTTCAAGCTTTTACGCATTTGTAATTGCTATGTTTTAAATTCTAGTTGCAAAAATGGCAATTTCAATAATAATGGGAATCAAGACAGGTGTTATCCAGCCATGCTGGCTTAGGTAGATTGTTTCGTGGAGATAATTGATTCTGTGCGAAAATATCATTGATTATGTATAAAAAAATTAAATACAGATATTTTAATTTGATCAAATAGGTATATAATATTCCCGATGAGATCACTTTATTCCACTTTCTATCTTAAAAATATCAACAAATGCAAATATCTTCAATTTGAGGGTGCTACCAAACCATATTTATATTTCGATATTTGTTCGATACAATTATTCCGATGCAACACTCTGGTAAATCCACATTGTTACGTTTATTTGTCTGGCGTTCACTTTTTATTTTTCGTACTGGCCAACTAGAATAGTAGGTGTACACCATTGTGAAAATCCGAAGATAAATTTAGCACTTTGATGCTGAATCGTAGAATTACTAACAGTATTAGGTCAGTCATGATGGTCATGAGAGTGACATTTGCTCCCATAATATGAAAACAAAAGTGTTCCTCTAGTCTAAACTATATTATAAGGTACAATGTGGACATGTCTGATGTTCAAAAACAATCACTACTGAGGAAATTATATTAACGTTTGATCAAAATGTCTTTTAGTCCATTAACATCCAAAGTCATTTATTTAACTTTTGCTGTGTACAGTTTAATTTTACTTAGGAATGATAGAAAGATGGTTTGATGATGATTTAGTTTGGGAACTAGCAGAACTAATGATAAAACAGTGTTTATTTGTATTCTGAAATCCTTATCATTAACCAGTTTTAGGAAATGTTGTAACTCAGAAACATGACCAATTTCTATTTTGTCTTTCAACATATTATGAAAATGCATGTTTTGTTTCCATAATTAACAATTGGGCCTAATAAAAAACATTTCGAACATTGCTGCTGCAAACAGATCGTTTGGTTTGAACTAAACTACTTGTTTAAAGTATCAGGTAATATTTAACGTATCCACAACACGTCCTACTTGTTAACGACAGTTACATGTAACTAGTAGCTAATGATAGCTAGAGCATGTTAATATCGTTTATTAGATATCATGACGTGTGTTTACATACGCAATCGTCAAGTTTGCTCAATCAGCTATCACCAAGTGTGCTCAACTAGCTAACACTAGGTGTGATCAACCATTAAACACAAAGTGTGCTCACCCAATCTCATTAAAATCAGATGTTAATAAAAAAAAAAGCTATTAATTCATGCGGTACGTGATAATGAACAGCTGTATTTATTCAGATTGGTGCTCACCCAGCTTCAATTAAGTGTGCTCATCCAGCTTCAATTAAGTGTGCTCAAAAAGCTTAGACCAAGTGTGCTAAAGTAGATAAATCCAAACGTGCCTAATCAGTCAGCTCACATGAAGTATGCACGTCCTGCGTGCACCAAGTGTGTTAAACGGGTTGATATGAAGTGCGCTCACCAAGTAAATATGAATTGTGCTTAAAAAGTCTAGACATCAAGTGAGCACGACCAGCTTTCACCAAGGGTGCTCAACCAACTAATTCTAAGTGTGCTCAACCAACTAACATTAAATGTGCCCAACCAACTAACATTAAGCGTGCTCAACTAACTAACATTTAGTGTGCCCAACCATCTAACAAAATGAGTACAATATACCAGCAAATTGCAAGTGTTCTCAACCAGCTAACACCAGATAAGCTTAACCTTCTATCACCGGGTGTGCTAGCCCAGCTAACACCAAGTATTCCCAACCATTTAATACCAAGTGTGCTAAACAGAAAATACTATAAGTGTGATATACCAGCTAATGCCAAGTGTGCTAAAACAGCTAAGACAAAATGTCGATGACACCATGATCAGCACTGTATAGTAACCTTCAACAATGTTAATCGATTGTCAGGTCGATGAGATCTTCATGGACATTGTCCAGTAACCCGAAGCAATCTTACTCAGTGGAGGTCAGCGTCGATGAGATCATTGTAGACATTGTCCAGTAACCTGGAACAATTTTACTCAGTGGAGGTCAGTGTTGATTTGATTATTATGGATATTGTCCAGTAATCGTCAACAATCTTACTCAGTGGAGGTCAGCGTCGATGAGATCATTGTAATCATTGTCCAGTAACCTGGAACAATTTTACTCAGTGGAGGTCAGTGTTGATTTGATTATTATGGATATTGTCCAGTAATCGTCAACAATCTTACTCAGTGGAGGTCAGTGTCGATTTGATCATTGTAGACATTATCCAGTAATCTGAAGCAATGCTACTCAATAGAGGTCAGTGTCGATGTGATCATGGTAGACATTGTCCAGTAGCCCAATCCAATCTTACTCAGTGGAGGTCAGTGTCGATAAGATCATTATTGACATTGTCCAGTAACCTAAAACAGTTTTACTTAGTGGTGTTCAGTGTCGATAAGATCAATGTAGACATTGTCCAGTAGCCTGATATAATCTTACTCAGTGGTGGTCAGTGTCTTTGTGATCCTGGTAGACATTGTCCAGTAACCTGAAACAATCTTACTCAGTGGAGGTCAGTGTCGATGAGATCTTAATGGACATTGTCTAGTAACATGAAACAATCTTACTCAGTGGAGGTCAGTGTCGATTTGATCATTGTAGACATTATCCAGTAATCTGAAGCAATGCTACTCAATAGAGGTCAGTGTCGATGTGATCATGGTAGACATTGTCCAGTAGCCCAATCCAATCTTACTCAGTGGAGGTCAGTGTCGATGAGATCTTAATGGACATTGTCTAGTAACATGAAACAATCTTACTCAGTGGAGGTCAATGTCGATGTGATCATTGTAGACATTGTCCAGTAACCTGAAACAATCTTACTCAGTGGAGGTCAGTGT
>NW_018479580.1:0-986 GCF_002113885.1 Mizuhopecten yessoensis | reverse complement strand
ATTTTACTCAGTGGAGGTCAGTATCGATGAGATCATTGTAGACATTGTCCAGTAACATGAAACAATCTTACTCAGTGGAGGTCAGTATCGATCAGATCATTGTAGACATTGTCCAGTAACCTGAAGCAATGCTACTCAATAGAGGTCAGTGTCGATGTGATCATGGTAGACATTGTCCAGTAGCCCAATCCAATCTTACTCAGTGGATGTCAGTGTCGATAAGATTATTATTGACATTGTCCAGTAACCTAAAACAGTTTTACTTATTGGTGGTCAGTGTCGATAAGATCATTGTATNCAGTAGCCTGATATAATCTTACTCAGTGGTGGTCAGTGTCTTTGTGATCATGGTAGACATTGTCCAGTAACCTGAAACAATCTTAGTCCGTGAAGGTCAGAGTCGATGATATATTTATGGACATTGTCCAGTAACCTGAAACAATCTTACTCAGAGGAGCTCAGTGTCGATGAGATCATTGTTGACATTGTCCAGTAACCTGAAACAGTTTGTCTCAGTGGAGGTCAGTGTCGATGAGATCATTGTAGACATTGTCCAGTAACCTGAAACAATCTTACTCAGTGGAGGTCAGTGTCGATGTGATCGTTGTAGACATTGTCCAGTAACCTGAAAAGAATTTCTCAGTAGAGGTCAGTGTCGATGAGATCTTAATGGACATTGTCAAGTAACCTGAAACAATCTTACTCAGTGGAGGTCAGTGTCGATGAGATCTTAAAGGACACTGTCAAGTAACCTGAAACAATCTTACTCAGTGGATGTCAGTGTCGATGAGATCTTAATGGACATTGTCTAGTAACATGAAGCAAACTTACTCAGTGGAGGTCAGTGTCGATGTGATCATTGTAGACATTGTCCAGTAACATGAAACAATCTTACTCAGTAGAGGTCAGTGTTGATGAGATCTTAATGGACATTGTTCAGCAACCTGAAACAATCTTACTCAGTGGAGGTCAGTGTAGATGTGATC